>NC_063193.1:27667746-27691619 GCF_017589495.1 Alosa alosa
CTAAAGATCTGCATAAGTAAAGATCAGCATCATTGACTGGAGATCAAAATCAGTAACTAAAGATCAGCATCATTGACTGGAGATCAGTATAAAACAGCATCACTAACTAGAGATCAGTATCACTGACTGTAGATCTGCATCAGTAACTGGAGATTAGCATCAGTAACTAGAAATCTGCATCATTGACTGGAGATCAGTATAAAACAGCATCACTAACTAGAGATCAGTATCACTAACAACAGAACAGCATCACTAACTAGAGATCATCATCACTAACAACAGAACAGCATCTCTAACTAGTGACCAGCATCAGTGACTGGAGATCAGCATCACTGACACGAGATCAGCATAAAACAGCATCATTGACTGTAGATCAGTATAAAGCAGTATCAGTATCACTGACTGTAGATCAGTATTAACAGCAACATTGGTGTGTGTGTGTGTGAAGGGAGAGAGAGAGAGAGAGAGAGAGAGAGAGAGAGAGGTCCTCTGGTGGCTTGGCCGTCTTGGCAGCCTTCCACTTCCTCCTGCTAAGTTTGCTGCAGTCGTCTGTCCTCATGTTAACCCACCTACACAGCACTTCACTTACATGGCGCATCTTTCACACTCACACACACACACACACACACACACACACACACACACACACAAACACAAAGAGACACACCTATATAATACATCATATGCATACAGACACACACACACACACACACACACAAACATACACAGAGACACACCTATATAATGCATCATATGCATAGAGACACACACACACACACACACACACCGTGTACTGTATGCACACTCATACCCTCACTATATATCCTTCCCTATGGACACTTACTGATCCATTGCTATCCTACTTCCATGACCCAGGTCTATGTCCCCTGTAGCCCGCTGCGGTACTCTGCTGAGCGCCTGCTACGTCAGCCACACTAAAGGGGGCACAGTCAAGACTCTTTTCCTCCGTGACTCCTCCTACTTGGTGGAATGATCTTCCTACAGCTCTTCATTCTAGTGATAGTTTTGGGATCTTCAAAAAGCATCTCGAGACTTATCTGTCCACTTTGTTTCTAACTAATTCATATGTTCTATTTGGTTAGTGTCATCATTCTGTTAATTAAGTCTATTAATAACTGATATATTTCTAATTTAGGCCATATGACATATGACTTTACTATAAACATAAACATAAACCTGTACAACCACACACACACACACACACACACACACACACACACACACACATCAACCAGTCCTACATGCATTTACCTGCGTACTCTCGCTCCATATAACTGTAACGTATGTAAGAGAAATATAATGTAACGTATGTAAGCAAAAATAACTGAATGTAACGTATGTGCCTGAATGTAACGTATGTAACTGAATGTAACGTATGTAACTGAATGTAACATATGTGCCTGAATGTAACGTATGTAACTGAATGTAACATATGTAACTGAATGTAACGTATGTAACTGAATGTAACGTATGTAACTGAGTGTAACATATGTAACGTATGGAACGCCGGTCATTTTTGGGAAAATAAGTCCCGACAGGACGAACCGGACCCCGGCGCACCAGTGGAAGGGTCTTCCTTCACCCTGAAGGGACTTGAAGGAACCAATAATGACCGGCGTTCCATACATTATCCCGCTTATTATACGGCTACTTGCCAAAACGGAAAAAAAAATAAACTCCACATGATATGTCTCTTTGCATTTATTTGTTACTGTTTCGTTATGGCTTTTGCTGAGAAACAAATAGTTTGCAACACATGCGGAACTTGAATCAAACATTCTTTAGAACACAGCTGATCAACCGTCTGCTTTCACTTTTGAACGAAGTTCCAATGCAAGAAGTGACCGGACTACTTACGGAGTGATATGAAAGATGTAAATCAGGAGCACAAAACCTGTTGCCATTAACAACGGTAATTATATGTTTCAGCGCTAATTACATAATTACAATATAGAACGTTGTGAAATCCCATTCAAGTCAATGGAGCGTTCTACTAGCATTGTGAAGAGCTGTATAATAACTGAATGTAACGTATGTAACTGAATGCAGCGTAATGTCGGTAACGTTAACTCAATGTAATGTGTGTTACTGAACGTAATGTATGCAACTGATAGTAATGCACGGTAAATAGAATGTAACTGAATAAAGTATGTAACTGAATGCAACAATATGTGATGAATGTAACCAAATGTTACTGACTGTAATATATGGAACTGAATGTTGCTGCACTTTCCACTACAAGGAAAATACAGTGTGTGCCTGTGTGTGTGTGTGTGTGTGTGTGTGTGTGTGTGTGTGTGTGTGTGTGTGCTGCAGAGCTCGCCCTGAGGAGTAGCAGTGTGAGCAGCAGGCTGATTTACACACTGATGAGGGGGGCGGAGCTCCAGCATGAGTCTGCAGGAAAAAGAGTGATGATGTCAGCGCTGCATTTGGCCCCGCTTCACACTGCAGCAAAGCTATAGGTCTAACACAGCTACACACACACACACACACACACACACACACACACACACAGACACACACACACACACACACACACACACACACACAGACACACAGACACACAGACACACAGACACACACACACACACACACACACACACACACACACACACAGACACAGAGACTCCCTTGTGTGTATTGCATGTGTTTTAGTGGCTACCCACATGTTTTCCTCTATCGGTGTCCACTCTCCACCCAAATAAATGTTATAATGCCTGACGAAGATCTGTGAAATCTAAACTTATTGCATTTGAATTAAAGTGTTTTTTTTTTTTTTGTTTTTTTTTCACCTTGAGGTTGAGGAAAAACATCAACTTAGTCGAGGCATAAAGTCCCCTGCATATCTTCATTAAGCAGTTCAACTTGCAAAAATGCTTGCTTTTGTGCCATCTACGCCCCTGAGGCAAATTTGGCACGGTGAAATTCGTGAGGTGTTTCACTGTGTGAAAACCTTCCGTTCTAGATATTTAAACTGCAGATGAGCAGAGCTTTTATTACAATAGTTTATTTCTCAGTGTGTCTGTTTTTCTGTTTACCTACCTGCCTACATGTCTTCTAATCTAATTGTCTGTCGGTCTGCATGGATATCTGTCTGTCTGTCTGCCTGCCTGTTTGTCTTCTTGGATTTCTGTCTGTCTGTCTGCTGGTGCAACACAAATAGACAGGTCTTTGCTGGTGTTCCCTGTTGTCAGGTGTGGGAGGAAGCGTGGAAATTGTGGTTTCTGCACATCTAGAGGAAGAGCGTCTCTTCAAGTTGCCCCATACAGCAAATCGCAAAGAGAAGGAAAGCTTGCTTTCATTCTGCCTTTCTGTGCCTCAGCAGAATACTCAGCAGAGCCCTCAATGCCCTCGTCCTGCCACGCCAACACAGAGCCTGCCAATGCGACCACATCTACGGTGGTGGGCAGTGGAGAGGTCACTGCGTCTATAGGGCTGACTCCCTTTAAAGCAACATCACTTATACCAAGTACAGTAGTCGTTTTCAGGTTAAAAAGGTGGTTGGTAAACTACAGAGGATTACACTGATTCAAGCACAATTTCTCCCCCGAACCATTACAGAGAAACTTATCTGATTAAAAAAAATGTAGTATACTCCGTTGTGACAGAGATTTTGTATATTCTTTTGAGATAGAGATTTAGGATACTCTGTTGTGAAAGAGATTTAGTATATTCTATTGTGAAAAAGATGTAGAGGACAGAGATGTAGTATACTCCATGCAGTGTTTCCTCTAGGATTTTTTTAAGCAGTGGGGGCAGGCCTGTCCGAAAACTAGCTAGATACTCTGCTGAGAGAGTATACTAATGGAATAGAGCTAGATACTCTGCTGAGAGAGTATACTAATGGAATAGAGCTAGATACTCTGCTGAGAGAGTATAAGTATACTAATGGAACAGAGCTAGATACTCTGCTGAGAGAGTATACTAATGGAATAGAGCTAGATACTCTGCTGAGAGAGTATACTAATGGAATAGAGCTAGATACTCTGCTGAGAGAGTATACTAATGGAACAGAGCTAGATACTCTGCTGAGAGAGTATACTAATGGAATAGAGCTAGATACTCTGCTGAGAGAGTATACTAATGGAATAGAGCTAGATACTCTGCTGAGAGAGTATACTAATGGAACTGAGCTAGATACTCTGGTATAAGGGTGGGCAGTAATGCAGTAATTCTCATCTCGTAAGTGAACCTGTTTGCCAATGTCAGCCTCTCCAAAAAACTATATACTATACTCACTATACACACACACACACACACACACACACACACACACACACACACACACACACACACACACACACACAAACAAACACACACACACACACACACACACACACACACACACACACACACACACACACACACACACACACACACCACCACCACCACCACCACCACCACCACCACCACACCACCATCATCACCACCACTCAGCATGATCAATTTACCACCGCTACCCTTTCAGCGTAATTAATCTCTGTCTCATGCACTGCTCTACCTGGCCTCTCTTTTTTTTCTCTCTCTCTCTCTCTCCCTCTCCTCTTCACCTTACTTCTCTCTCCTTCTTTCTCATCCTCTCTCTCTTTCCTCTCTACCTTTCTTAGATAGATAGATAGATAGATACTTTATTGATCCCTAAGGGGAAATTCAAGGTCTCAGTAGCATACAGACATCACACACAACATGCACTTACAGCAGAAATGGTAAATATAAGTATAAACATTAACCAAACTCCACTGTACAATAGAGACAGAAGAAGATAAGAAAAACTAGCAAAACTAAATACTAAATATACTATATAAATTAAATTAAAAAATCCACAGTGTGCTTGAGGGTGATCAAGTATGAGACGCTTGCAGTGACAGGGCCGGTACTGGCCTGTAGTTCTGTGTGCATGGTGAGGTGCTTTCTTCTCTGTCCCTCTCTCATATCTTCTTCTTTCTGCATCTCCCTCTTCTGTCTCTACTTTTCCTTTTGCATCTCCCTCTTCTCTCTCTACTTCTCCTTTCTTGCCCTTCCTCATCTCTCTCTCATACTCTCTCCTTTCCTGTTCTCCTCTTTGTCACTCTCTCATCTTGTTCTCCTTCTCCTTTCTCTGTCTCCTTTACTCTCACACTGTTCCTCTATCTTTTTCCCTTTCTCTGCAGCCACACCTACAAGAAAACACACAAAGCACAGACAGACGCAGACAAGGCCAGCAGACCATCACACTCCCTCTCACTAATCTCATGAATTATGTGTGTGTGTGTGTGTGTGTGTGAGTATGACCCCCTTGCTTTGTGTCTTCTCTCAGTGTAGGTGTGTGTGTGTGTTGAGTAAGTGTGTGTGTGTGTGTTTAGCAGGTGTATGTGTATGTGTGTGTGTGTTTGTGTATTTGTGTGTGTGTGTGTGTGTGTGTGTGTGTGTGTGTGTGTGTGTGTGTGTGTGCGCGTGCGTGTGTGTGTGTGTGTGTGTGTGTCTGTGTGACCTCATGACTCAGCAGGTGCTGCCACCTGTATTGACTCTCTGCTTCCCCACTGAATACTTCCTGACACCACACCCACACACTGACACTCACAAACACACACACACACACACACACACACACACTGACACTCACAAACACACACACACACACAAACACTGACACTCACAAACACACACACACACACACACACACACACACACACACACACACTGACACTCACACACACACACACACACACAAATACTCAAACACACACAAACACACAGTCATAAACACATGAGCAACACGATTCTGGGTGTTTCCTCTTCAAAGTTAAACTTATTCACCTCAATGGAGCTGAACCGATCCAAACCTGAACCTAACCAATAAGGCTCACGTCAGCCACTCAAACAACACCTGAACCCTAACTCAGCCTCCCCCAAGCCACAACCCAAACCTGAACCCCAACAGTATAATATCATCACTGCTGAACTGCTGCGCATTGCACAACCTCACTGACACTAACATCCAGGACACACACAAGTTAAAAGTATTTCTAGGATGGACTACAGGTCAGATTTACTGTGTTTATGGTTCATTAATAAATTATTAAGTACATCAGTGCGAGTTTTGATATACCATTTTTTTTTAAATGTTTTCATGGTCCTCATTATACTCCTCCCATCAATCATTAATGCTATGGGCTATAGATTGTCCTCTGCCCTGCCTGACCTAAACCATGTGTGCCTCACTGCATAAAGAGACATCTTGAGTAGTATACCCCAGAGCTGGTGCTTTTAGCATACAAACCAAAGATTGTAGAACAGACCTCCGCTCAAGAACCTGATAAAACAAACATTTTGAAGAGTTGAAAGGGTGACATTTGAGGTTACTAAGTTACTTCCATTCTCGTAGGTGCCTAAAGTAGTTTCCCATTCGCACATTAACAGGCAACCATCAGGAATTATCTTTATCGCCTCTCCGACCTTAAAAAAAACCTCCCCTTCATCACTGTATTGATTTATGTAGACACGCAGCTGCGGCTCTATAAATACAGAGGGGCAGCAGTCCACTGCATCTCCCCACACTCACCGCATTCTCACACTCGACATCTGGTCAGGACGCACCGACAGACGCACCATCTCCGCAGAGCACGCACACCGGGGCTGCACAATGGATGTCATCGGGGCTCCATCCCGCAGGAGAATGCTCGAGACTCGGAGCAACCGCTCATCCCCACCCGCCAGCCTAAGATCACACTCCTGGTCTCAGAGAAATCCGGGGTGCATGTCCATCTCCTACAAAAGAACTACCAAGATGCCAGCAAGCAGGGCGTACACGACCGCGCCAGACAGTCTGGAACTCTCATCCGCATTCAATGGTGACCACATGTGCAAAAACGAGAAGGAACAACTTCAAGGGTTGAATGACCGATTCTCCAGTTATATCGATAAAGTCCGGTATCTGGAAGAACAAAACAACCTGCTGGAGACTGAAATCCAAGAACTCCGGCAGAAAAAGTTCACGCAGTCGCAACTTAGTGATGCTTTCGACCAAGAGCTCGGCGAACTCCGCTCCGCGCTCGAGCAACTGCATAGAGAGAAAGTGCAGATTATTATTGATGCCGATAACGTCGAAGACGACATCCACCGTCTCAAAAACCGCTACGAGGATGAAGCCCGCTTTAGAGAAAAAATCGAAATGTCAATCCGGGAAATGAAGAAGGAAAAAGATGACTCGGATCTGATGAAATTGGAGTTGGAGAACAAAGTTCAGTCCCTCCTGGATGAGGCAGACTTCCTGCGCAGTAACCACGAACAAGAGGTCAACGACCTCCTCGCGCAGCTCCAAGAGGCTCAAGTCCCGGTAGACATGCGGGAATACAGTAAAACGGACATCACCTCTGCGCTCCGAGAAATACGCGAGCAGCTGAACGGTCTCTCACCCCAACACTTTCTTCAGGCGGAAGAGGTGTTCCAGTGCCGCTACGCCAAACTCACGGACGCTGCAGACCAGAACAAGGACGCGATCAAATCTGTCCGCGATGAGATCGCAGATTATCGCCGGCAGTTGCAGGTGAAGAACGTGGAACTGGAGACTCTCCGCGGCACCAAAGAGTCCCTGGAGAGACAGCTGACTTACATCGAAGACCGGCATAACAACGACTTGGGCAGCTACCAGGTTAGTTTGGGCTCAGTTAAAATAATTGTAACTTCGACACTTTAACATGTAAATATTTAAACATTTATCAGTAAAACACTATCCTGTTGAATCAGTCTGCATATTGAAACGCACAAAATAAAAAAATGCACAGGCAGGGCTGTCGTGGATGCTAAACGGAAGTAAACGCAGTTTATCCACCTCTGAAATGTCAGAAATAGAGTTTATCCACCTCTTATTAGAGTTTATCTACCTCTCAAAAGAGTTTATTCACCAATTGCAACTTTTAACATTCAAAATTCACACTGTATTATCCACATTCACAATATGTACAATCATCAACACTCTAGGCACCATGTGATTCCACTGGCATTGTTATAAACATTGGACAATAATCTTCACCTTCAATACAAAATTGTTCTGAATTCCTTTAAAAAAAAATCTGATACCACATGGCGCAGTCCACCTTATCGTGATCACATAATTCATAGTTTACCCACCTCTTATTTTACCACTACACCCCTGTGTGCATGCATACAATATATGCATATGCATACAATGAAAACAGCATAAACTTAGTAAGAAATAGTTATAGTCATAGTAATTTATTTATATATGCAGGAAGTAGCTACGGTAGAGGTGCGCACATCCAAAACGCAGGTGCAGGACAAAAGGGTCAGACAATAAAAAAAAAAAAAATTGAATGTCCGCACACTTGCTCCCGTTTTGCTTTATCTTTTATTTCTCCAAATATATGCAGGAAGTATAAACAAACCAGAGAGCACACCCGCTTCTGTCTGCCTGTGCTCTTATAATATTATATAAATTATAATATAATAGAATAGAATAGAACAGAATAGAATATACTTTATTGTCATGCCTATGGAATGTTTTATTTTGAGACAAAATTAAATAAATAAATGAAATATGAAATAAATAAATGAAATATGAAATAAATACATAAAAGATAATATATAAATACTACATATTGACATTGACATCCATACGATCTTGCAATGGCCATAAAATAAATAAATAAGTCAGTCACCCATCAAGGCAAGACCTAGGCAGGATCTAGCCCCTGATTTGTTGCTGCCTGCAGCCTAGCGACCCATCACCTGCCTATGACAACTCTGCCCGGATCCCTGGCCCGTCTGCCGACCCACCACATGCCCTTTGACAACTCCCTTCCCCTGGACAATTCCAACGCTGGACTATTTGCACTTTCTGTCACTAAATCATGATTAATGCATTATCATACCGGATACGTAATCATCCCACCTTTTGTAACCTTCACCTCAGGTGCTTTAAACACCATGTCCTATTCTCTACACCTGACTATCATATGCATTTGTCATGTATACAGACCTTACTGTCCTGTATTGACCCTAGGCAGATGGGTCAGGCCCTTGAGTCGTGGATCTGCTCGAGGTTTCTTCCTATGTATCTCTAATTCTAGGGAGTTTTTCCTCACCCCTGTTACCCCGGTTACCCATGGGCCTTCTTTATTTTATTTTCTTCCTTTCTTTTCTTTTTTCTCTGATTGCCTACATTCTGTAAAGCGCCATGATGCATGTGTAATGTTTTGGCGCTCTATAAGCACAATAAATTGAATTGAATTGAATTGAATTGAAAAACATCATACTTGGTGGGCGTGATGGGCAGTTGCTATGATGAAAGGAATAAAGTTACTCATTGACAGAAGCTAAAAGCTAGTGCTAACAGCGAGAACCTAGCCGTTTTCATTCAGAAAGATTCTGTTGCTTACTCTTGGCTGAAAGATGTCGGGATGTAAAAGCTAGTGCTGTTGAAAGATGTGTTGCTGATGAGACTCTTCTCTTTCCCGTCTCCCAGGAGATGATTCATCAGCTGGAGCGGGAGCTGAAGGGCATGAAGGGTGAGATGGGTCACCACCTCAGGGAATACCAGGACCTGCTCAACGCCAAGATGGCCCTAGACGCTGAGATCGCAGCCTACAGGTGAATCACCCTGCTGAATGATGCAGTGTTTTGACATGTGTTGTATACAGGTGAATCTCTTTGCTGAATGATGCAGTGTGTTGCATAAGTGTGTTCACACCTCCTGTGTCTGTGCAGAAAACTACTGGAAGGGGAGGAGACTCGCTTCAGGCCATTTTCTGACTCTTTCCCAAGCCCCGCCTTCCCATACTGTCAGCCAATGACCTCCTCTAAAGGGAAGAAGGAAGACAAGAAGGCGGACCTGAACGATGACCTGGCTGCTGTAGTGGAGGAACTCCAGAAGGAGGAGGAGGCCGTGGAGGAAGAGGTGGCTGTCTCCAAGCGACCCAAACTGAGCGCTACTCCCCCTACAGGAGAGGAGGAGGAGGGTGGAGAAAAGGGAGATGAAGAGGGTGAGGGAGAGGAGGAAGAGTCTGAGATTGAGGAAACACAGCTGAGCAGTACCAAAGCCCAAAAGGCTGGTGCTGAAGAAGAGGAGGAGGAAGATGAAGCACAGGAGTCAGGAGAAAAAGACAAAAAGAGTGACTCAGAGGGAGAGGAAGGAGAACAGGCAGGTGACAAGAAAGAGGTGAAGGAGGCAGCAGCACCTGAGCAGAAGCAGGAGGATCAGGTGGAGGAGCTGAGGAGTCCCCCAAAGACTCCTGGCAGCCCCAAAGGGGAGGAGCAGAAGAGTCCTCCCAAGTCTCCTGGCAGCCCCAAAGAGGAGGAGCAGAAGAGTCCCCCCAAGTCTCCAGGCAGCCCAAAAGAGGAGGAGCAGAAGAGTTCTCCTAAGTCTCCTGGTAGCCCCAAAGAGGAGCAGGACAAGGAGCTGAAGAGTCCCCTCAAGGCTCCCGTCAGCCCCAAAGAGGAGGAGCAGAAGAGTCCTCCCAAGTCTCCTGGCAGCCCCAAAGAGGAGGAGCAGAAGAGTCCCCCCAAGACTCCTGGCAGCCCCAAAGAGGAGGAGCAGAAGAGTCCCCCCAAGACTCCTGGCAGCCCCAAAGAGGAAGAGCAGAAGAGTCCCCCCAAGACACCTAGCAGCCCCAAAGAGGAGCAGGACAAGGAGCTGAAGAGTCCCCCAAGTCTCCTGGCAGCCCCAAAGAGGAGGAGCAGAAGAGTCCCCCAAGACTCCTGGCAGCCCCAAAGAGGAGGAGCAGAAGAGTCCCCCCAAGACACCTAGCAGCCCCAAAGAGGAGGTGCAGGAGAAGGAGCTGAAGAGTCCCCCCCAGAAGAGTCCCCCAAGACTCCTGGCAGCCCCAAAGAGGAGGAGCAGAAGAGTCCCCCCAAGACACCTGGTAGGCACAAAGAGGAGGAGCAGATGAGTCCCCCTAAGACACCTAGCAGCCCCAAAGAGGAGGTGCAGGAGAAGGAGCAGAAGAGTCCCCCCAAGACACCTGGCAGCCCCAAAGAGGAGGAGCAGAAGAGTCCCCCCAAGACTCCTGGCAGCCCCAAAGAGGAGGAGCAGAAGAGTCCCCCCAAGACTCCTGGCAGCCCCAAAGAGGAGGAGCAGAAGAGTCCCCCAAGACTCCTGGCAGCCCCAAAGAGGAGGAGGTGGAAGCCCCAAAGAGGAGGAAAGAAACCATCAGCCCCAATGAGGACAGAAGGTGGTCCCCCAAGCCTGCCAGCCCCAAAGAAGGTCCTCAGCAAGCCAGCAGAAGGAGGTCAAAGACTCCAAAACCACCCCAGCAAAAGAGGTCAGGAAAAACCATCCCCAAAAAGGGAAAGACATCTGCCCCAGCCGCTAAAGAAGTGAAGGAGAAGTAAACTCAGAGCAGGGCGAGAGTAAACAAAGAGTCAAAACCACTAAGACAAGCTCCACAGCAAGAGACTATAACTGCATGTAATGCTGAGGATGGTGAGGGAGATTTGGGCAGTGTCAGGGACAGGAGCTATATGAGCGCTAATATGAAGCCAGAGGCACAGTTAAATTTAGTGATAAATCTCAAAGGCGCAAACTCTCCGTCAAGTCCCAAAGGTGCGACTCCCTCAAACGTGTCGGTGACCTCTGGTCTGCTCTGACCCCACTGACCTGCCGGCTGTGCTATGCTGCAGGCGCCGCCTTAATCGCGCCGCAAGCCCGGAGCGCTCAGCTGTGAAACATACAAACACAAACACAAACACTGCTGTTTACAACTCCAGAGCAATATGGAAAACCCATTGCCTTAATAAAGCAATACAGATCTTCCAAGCATGGTGTGTGTGTGTCTCTGATAGGGGGATATTTGTGTCTGCACGTGTTCAGTGACCTTTGGGTTTCAACTCATTTTTACTAATTCAATTATCATATAACATTGACAAACAATTTAGTGACATAACTCTATCCTTTAACAGTGTGGATAATCTAAGTACAATAAAGTTATCATTACTCCAGCAGATCTCACTTCTGTCAAGACTAATTGTAACATCAACTTAAACAAATTAGATGATTTGCTTAACTTTTGTGAGCTTATAAGTGAAAAAAAACTTATTTAACTTATCAATTTAGAGTGACCCTTATATGCCCTAAATAATCTAGTGTGGCCATAAACTGAATGTGATACTGTGATGTTTTACTTACCTGATCTAACCAGAAACAAGTATATAAGTATAAGTTCATATACTCTTTTGATCCCGTGAGGGAAATTTGGTCTCTGCATTTATCCCAATCCGTGAATTAGTGAAACACACTCAGCACACAGTGAACACACAGTGAGGTGAAGCACACACTAATCCCGGCACAGTGAGCTGCCTGCAACAACAGCGGCACTGGGGGAGCAGTGAGGGGTTTGGTGCAGGGTCGGACTGGGAACAAAATTCGGCCCTGGCAATTTTCTCCTGGACCGGCCCACCACTGGACCGAACCCCCCCCACACACACACACACACACATAGCCTACACACACACACACAAGCCCACCGATACCAAAATCCCCCTGATTCCCCCCCATAAATAACAAACACACAGTATCATGCAACACTTCATAAACTGAACCCAAACATTTAGATTTGGACCTATAGGTTATTATAATCACAATAACACGGGGGTCCGGGGGGGGATTTTTTTTTTAAAATTCTGGTTGCTAATCACACCATTTTAAAGTGATTTGATTTTTAAAAAGATATGCTCATCTTCTGTCTGTCTGCTGTTAATCATTAAACCATTTTGAAAATGAAAAATATAGGCTTGAACATGCATGGAGACAGGATTTGACAGAAATTTTTGTGCCAACATGTTGTAAAACACAACAACAGCCTTTATGCCTATTTGGTTATAGTCATTCACATTTTGTAGGCAAACCATTAGGTATACTAAACGTTTTGCCCAAGTTTGTAATCACATTTTGCAAAATTAATACTTTTACTAACCTACCAGTTGATACTTTTTACGTGCATCGACTCGCGATTGATTGTGCATCTAATGTAACACTCAGTGGAGAGACTTCCACTTTCCAAGTTTCACTTTCACTGTCGTTGTGAGCTAAAAGGCTACTATATGGGAAATACTTTGAAGTTCCTTTTGAGTCCAAACATGAATAGGTTTTCTTTAACCTGTGCTACACTTTTCCACCAAATTGTGCGAAAATTGTAGGCTACCCGGAGTTTTTTTTATGTTGACAGACAAACCGCACTACAGTAGCCTACATGGTGCAGTAAATGGAAGCTCTTGGTAGCGCGTGCAACTAACGTCTATAAAAACAATATATTTATGGAATAAAACTAGACACCTCTGATTGCTGTTTACGGTTAAACTGCGATGATGTGAACACCAGCCAGCGGAGGGCATTTATAGAGCCTAGGCTACCAGCATGGACTAATCTATATTTCCCCACAAACCAAGCGGCTGCTTGGACAAATCCACTTGAGGGGTGGGGCAGGGGGGCGCGATCGTAACACACACTGAACCTGTCATGAAGAGGCTAAAATGATTGACCTGTCACCCACCAATCCAAATGGATGCAACTGCATTTATAGGCTAGGCCTAGGTCTACATGACGGGCCGCAAATAGGCTAAATAACTTTTTTTTTTTTTTTTTTTTTTTTTAATCCCGAGAGGTCACCGCCCACCGGGCATTTGCCCCGGTTGATTACCAGTCCGATGGTTTGTCCTTGCTCAGGGCCTGGTTTGGTGGGTTTGAACAACCCTCCGGCACAGGTTCAGCCGTAGGCCTACTGCCCCAACAAGTAATGGGGATTTGAACTGTTGATAGATGACAATTTTAAGGCCCTTTGTAGTTAATTTAAAGGACACTTTGTGCTCTAAGCGATGCCACACGTTTTTTAGGCTAAAACATTTTATGTCACTTACAGTGTTGCCACAGTTACCTTGAAAAAGTAATCTGATTACTGATTACTCCTTTAAAAAGTAACTTAGTTACTTTACTGATTACTTGATTTTAAAAGTAACTAAGTTAACGATCATAACACACTTCATCAACAGATACACATATCATCGAACACTAGGCAGGGGAGGGTAGCTGGAACTATTATTGTTATTATTATTATTATTATTATTATTAGTAGTAATATAAATAGCATCCTTCTTTCCCTCCCCCTTTTATTTACATTCTCTGATAACTTTACTAATTTCACTCTTTCTCTCTGCCTCTCCCATCGTTATTCTGCCGGGGCCCCATTGGATGGCTTGGGAGACTCGGTCCTGGCGGGGTCTGTGTGGTTTTGGCATTGGTTGGGTCCTGTGGGTTATCTATTGGCCCTGGGCCCCGGTGTGCACCCTCCTCATACGCATGCACACGCCTTGTCCTGGAAGCACACAGCACGCTTTACTCTCTTTAATCGCACTACATGTTAGGTGACATACATAAACAAAACTACAAAACAGGCTAGGGTAAGAGTGGAGTGCAGGTAGATGCCTCATCAGGTGTCTATCTGCATGCCTCACTTATTTTAATGCACACATTGTTGAGGCATACATCTTACACAGGGTAAGTGTGGTGTGCATGGGGAAATCCTGACAGATATTCACCATGCATGCCCACTTTTTTAATGCTACATTCTAGATAGACCCTCAACCTAGCCATTCACATACTGTACATATTTAGGTCAAGAGTGGCGTGTTGGGTGAAGGTCTGGGGGCGAGGTGTGGTTGGTCGTGGTAGTGGGGGATGTGTGCATATGCTGGGGCCTGAGGCGATGGGTGGCACGAGTCCTCCCTCTGTCAGCTCGTCGCAGTATAACTGCAGGGGCTGGGTGGAACTGTGGCCATTAATGGGTGCCCAGGTTGGCAATCAGTCAGGCAATCAACCAGGCAATCAGTTATTCCTATTATTATACTTATCATTAATAGAATAATTACAACTCCTCTCCTGAAAACCCTCCCTCTCTATGTTCCAGCTTCTCTCCTCCTGGCCCAACAGCAAACCAGCCTTATACATATGCGCACACACACACACACACACATCATTCACACTTTTAGATTACAAGTTACTTTTCAGCAGCTGCCAACAACACCCCCACCGCCTCAACATAAAAATGATAACCGGTTTTGCCAATACTCACTATACTGGAAGTGCATTTTAACAGTAATGTCAACAATGTATAGCAGACATCCCAACCTAACCTACTTAGATACTGAAATTCAGATGTTTGTTCGATAATGTCTAGTCAGTACACCAAATAAGGAAGGCCTATTGATAGAAATTGTGATAGTAAAATATTTAGATTTTGGTAGTTTGGCCTTTTCATGTAGCCTTGGCAACTAGCCATCTAGTATAGGCCTGAGTAATATGCAAATGAAATTACACTTGTTAAACTCACCTCAACAAGTCATTTGCAATCATTTAACCCGCCGTGAGCAATGCTAAAGTCACTGTTACAAACAGTGCAGTGTGCAAGACTTATGTTCTACTCTTATGAAACAATTGGGTACACTTTTGTGTAGTCTGATGTGAAATGGGTCTTAAATGTTCCTTTTTGAGGGGCACTGACTCTGCCATAACGCTCCTGTTCCTAGATACACTGACTGATTAATTAAGTTAATAAGAGATATAAGCCTTCCTACACTGAAAACTGATTGGTTGATTTAGCAAAACAGACCAGGATGCTCTCTGTCTTGGATGCGCTTCAGGCACACACGCACCACTCCCCTCTCTCTCCCTATCCGTTGTGTGCATGTTAAACTCAGATGCACACGCGATTTGAAGTCCGGTCTGGCTTGCGTGCTCTTGTTCGCTCTAGGTTCCAGGAGATTTTAACAGCACGCAGTGGGAGTCAATGGGAGAAATCACTAGCAGTTACACATTACACATTCATTTTAAAATCAGATGAGATTCAGCTGAACACAGTTCCATCAAACTAATTCGCCCTCAATTTCCTGATGTTGACAACAAACTTGCCTGGTAGCTAACATTCAATGTTAGCATAATTAGCCTGCTAACTAACCAACTTTATATTGTTATATGGGCTTATTCATAATGTACATTAGCCAACCCAAATAAGCTATTCAAACAGCTATTCTTTTACAAATATGGTCTTTGGTCTTTATAATTTGTCTTTTTAAGTTTAGCTTTTTGAGGCAACCAGTTTATCTTTGAAGTAATGTCAGTGTTTAGCCTTGAGAGTCACATGCCATAACACCAAATTATGTTTTACATACAAAGTTCAGGAGGAGCCCTTAGGTTTGATTGACAGCCATCACTCACCCAACTTCCATTTGTAGGAGATCATTAAACCCTCCTTACCTGCTCACTACATCAAGCTCTGGAGTTGCAAAGCCATCTCCCTTTCTCCATTTCCCTATTAGCTCGAAGCTCATATTACCCCTTATCTATAGGGGATATCAGCTCATATTACCCCTTATCTATAGGCATATTACCCCTTATATATAGGGGATATCAGCTCATATTACCCCTTATCTATAGGGGATATCAGCTCATATTACCCCTTATCTATAGGGGATATCAGCTCATATTACCCCTTATCTATAGGCATATTACCCCTTATATATAGGGGATATCAGCTCATATCACCCCTTATCTATAGGGGATATCAGCTCATATTACCCCTTATCTATAGGGGATATCAGCTCATATTACCCCTTATCTATAGGCATATTACCCCTTATATATAGGGGATATCAGCTCATATTACCCCTTATCTATAGGGGATGTCAGCTCATATTACCCCTTATCTATAGGGGGTGTCAGCAGACATCACTAGCATGTGAACTCCATTATTGCAATCCCACGACCACGGCCTGCTTCCAAGCAAAATATGCTTATTCTCAGTACTCAGTGTAAAGCAATTCAATGGACGAACTAGTGAACTGACTCACTTCATTCATTCATATTGACACTTGGACCAAAGTGAAGTGAAGCAGTTTAAGACTTTATTTGTACATCATCATGGTCCCTCTCTGAAGGATTCTAAGGCATTTGGATCATGTTTTAAGCACACTTGTGTTAAGGTTACAGGCAGGTTTTGGCTCCAAACTCGTAAGCTAACTGCATTGCCTGGGGGATTGCTCAGCCTCTTTACACACAGAACAAGCAGTCACACTCTTACTCACAGCTAACAGTTGTTGCGTAGACAAATGAAACCATCACACACAAACACACACTGGAGGTCCATGCATACACTCAGCACTAGCTCCTGGTAGGGTTCTTGCTTACAGCCACAATGTTGGTTTGCATTTGGAGTTGGACATTCATAATGATGACAGCAGTGTGTGTGTGTGTCTGTGAGTGTGTGTGTGTGTATGTGTGTGTATTTTTGTGTGCATGTGTGTGTGTGTGTGTGCACGCGAGTGTTTAGGAGAGATGTGTTGAGATGCCATTCATTAAAGTCACTTAGCACCGTGGGTCTGGATGCATCTGGTCTACTTTTTCTTTGGTTTAGTTTCTGCTTCACTCTTCTTCTCCTCCTCTGGACTCTTCTTGTCCTCTCCTTTCTCCTCCTCCTCTTCTTCATCTCCTCCCTCTTCCTCCTCTCCTCCCTCCTTCTCTCCCTCTTCTCCTCCTTCAGCATCTTCCTCCTCTTCTCCTGCCTCCTCTTCCTCACCACCTGCGTCCTCTGTTGGGGAAAGAAACACAAAGTGCTTTAAACCCAGTCATTCCATGTCATATCATCTCATGGAACTCTCAGACTTAACATGGATGGGGTCTCATGATGATATTTGTTTGTTTGTTCACTCATAAATATAAACACAGCACATGATGAGACTTTTGGTGCTGTGAGGGAATTTACATGTTTAATGTATGAGGTCTAATTACATGTTTAATGTATGAGGTCATAGATCAGTGTATGAGATATGTGAATAAAGCACTCATAGACGGGGTTGGGTCAGATTACTTTGAAATGTAATCCATTACTGACTACAAATTACATGGTAATTTTTGTAATCAGTAACGTAATCAGTTGGATTACCAAAAACATGTAACATAATCTGATTACTTTAGGATTACTTTTAGATTACTTCAATAAATATGCCCATTAAGTAAAAGACACCACCACAGAATTGATGAAAGAAGTCTTATTCTCTTTTTCTCCACTCTTCTCTAAACATGCACAACTCAGCTTAACCTTTATAAAGGCACACCTGGACAAAGAATTTAGCTTTCGCTTTTTTTGACCCAGGAACATGGCCTGAGATTGGCATAAAAAAGGGAAGCATTAAACCCAAATGACACCATTTCAATTGTGGGGGTGAGAAAATTATTATTTTGGGATGTTTTTCAACCAGGGGGGCCTGGTGACTTTCTCAAAGTAAACAGTAACACTAAAACAAGAGGCTACATTAAGATTAGGAGGAAAAGATCAGGCAGTGTGCCGAGAGACCTGCCCCAATAGTATGTACTGTAAGTTAGTAGTGAGTATATCTTTTGATCCCGTGAGGGACATTTGGTCTCTGCATTTACCCCAATCCGTGAATTAGTGAAGTCGAACCGGCAAGCCCAAAAGCCGAAGCCCTAACCAGTAGGCCATGGCTGCCCCAAAAGGCAGCATTTGAATGTTAAGCCACACAATGATCCAAAACATACAGCCAAACAAGGCAAGGAATGGTTAACAGAGAACAATATCAACATTTTAGAGCGAACCTCAATATGTCAAAAAAGTGAGCACAAGGCCAAAGTGATGGCAAATAATTGTTCCTGCCTCAGAAACCAGATTGCTGCTAAAAAGGTGCAGTCTACAATCATTGTGGAGACATGAAGAGGCTTGGTGGGTATTATGAACCATTTTGAGAGCTGTGGTGGTAAAAATAGATGTTTCCAGTGATTGTTTAAAAAGGGTATAAATCATTTTGAACAAGCAATTTTTCATAAAAATGTTAAAAAAGATAAAAACATTCCATGTTATTCCATGTTTTTACCACATTGTCTTGTTACCTTTTGGCATGTGCAAGTGTAATTTTAAAGGAACCATATGTAAGAAATGTATTAATCATAAATTAATCATAAAATGGCCCTGATATGTCACTAGACATTAAGAAATCATGTTCATTTCAAATACTTATATCACTGACAACAGTAGTCCAGCCAGGATATTGTCATTTTTAAAATGATGTTGCAGCCCTCAACTGATGTTGATGTGTTTTGTCATGTCATGTTGTGTTTTGGCCTGATGCGCCACCCTCTACCTATCTACTAATCACGAAGTCAGTAGTGTTTCGGCATCCGGGTTGGCAACCTCGAGTCAGGGGGGAGGGGATACACTGCTCTACAGTAATTTAAAAGTGATTGCAGTACCAGTTTTGGCCACAATCTTACATATGGTTCCTTTAAGTAAGAACAGACATATTGGTCAAGAGAAAATCAATATTTGCCAGGGGTATAAATATTTTTGTTCTTAACTATATCTTAAAAAAGTCTAAAAAGTGAAAGACTTGTCAAATTAAAAGATAGCTAGGCTATCATAAAAAAGTTGCATTGTTTGCATGATAAAATGTAATCAGGTAATCCCCAACAATGTAACTGTAATCTGATTACACAATTTTTTTATTGTAATCTGGGCTGATTATAGTTACTTGATTTTTGTAATCTGATTACGTAATCCAGATTACATGTAATCCGTTACTACCCAACCCTGCTCATAGATGACTATATGAGATCTGTAAATATAACACTCGTAGATGATGTCTGTGGTATGAGAGGATCACTCGTGTGATGCACATGAGATTTTGTCACTCACCCTCTCCTTCTCCCTCCTTCACTTCCTGTGCCTCTTCCTCACCCTCTCCCTCTTCCTCCTCTTCCTCTTTTTTGTCTTCATCACCTTCTCCCTCATTTCCTCCCTCCTCTTCCTCCTCCTTCTCCTCTTCTTCCTCTTCCTCCTTCTCCTCCTCCTCCTCCTCCTCCTTCGCTGGGCTGGCCTCAGCCTGTTGAGCCCGGCTGGAGGTTATCAGGTCGTCGCTGAAGAGAGAGGAGCTGAGGAGGCGCGTTCCCAGCAGGTAGGGGGCGCCAGAGCTCAGGCTGGCCTGCACGGAGAAGACGGGCCGGCCAAAGGAGGGTGTGGATGAGATGGTGTGTGAGAAGACGCTGGACATGCCCCCGACTCCACCCACATTGAAGCGTGTCTCCTCCCCCTCCAGCAGCTTCCTGTGGGACAGAGAGAGAGGGAGAAAGAGAGAGAGAGAGAAAGAGTGTGTGTAGGAGAGAAAGAGAGAGGGAGAAAGAGAGAGGGAGAGAAGAGAGGGAGAGAGAACAAGATAGAAGGACAGAGGGAGAGAAGAGTTTTAGAATACTATGGAACATTTTCATAGACTTCACAGAGCTTGTGAGTTTTTCATTGGTTGTTTTCAGAAACTCTACTAAACACAAAGAGATTCTGACCTGATGGACCTTGCACTGGTGTTTACCACCCTGTATGGGACTGCTGTGTTGCGCATGACTGACCTGTAGGCGGCGATCTCAATGTCCAGAGCCATCTTGACGTTGAGCAGGTCCTGATATTCCTTCAGGTAGCGTGCCATCTCGTTCTTCATGCTCCTCAGCTCATCTTCCAGCTGGGCAATCACGTCCTGGTGGGGACACAGAGGGGACGAGGATGGACAGAGATGGAGAAGGAGAGAAAGATGGACAGATGGAAATATGACAAAACAGAGAGATAAAGTAACAAGATGGAGAACTCGTCCTGCACTGAGCTGACCTCTGAAGTCCCCCAATATCACACACACACGCACACACACACATACAGGCGCACGCACACACATACACTGGCATGTCTATCATAGTCATCATGTGGTTCCAGTGGTCCCTACCTGCAAGTTGACATGTCTGCAGTGATCCTTATCTGCATCTACAGTATTTACCACTTCCTGGCTGCACATTAGGAAATGATAAATACATGCTACATACTTACTTCATGTCTCTGGCGGTTCATATCTGCATGCTAGCATGTCCTTGTCTGTTCTTACCTGCATGTTGGTGACCTCGGCGCTCTGTCTGTCCTCGGCCTCCAGGAGCTGCTGCTCCAGTGCGTGGTTGAGGCTCTGGCACGCCTGAATCTCCAGGTCGCGGGCTTTCAGCAGGCGTCGGAACTCTCCCGCCTCATCGCGGGCCAGACGGATGTCATCGGAGTGGCGGGCCGTGGTCTCGGCCATAGTGCTGACCTTTGAGCGGAACCACTCCTCGGCGGACTGCATGTTCTGCTGCGCCAGGCGTTCGTACTGGCCCCTGATGTCACGCAGCGCGACCGACAGGTCCGGCTTGGCCACCTCTGTCTCCACGGAGACCTGGGAGCTGTAGCGGAGCTGGGCCTGCAGCTCGGTGATCTCGCCCTCGTGCAGCCGCTTGAGGAAGGCCATCTCGTCCAGCAGCATGTCCAGACGCTTCTCCTCCTCGGCTCGGCCCAGCGCCGCCTCCTCCGCCCCCTTACGCGCCTCCACCAGCCGGCACTCGGACTCCTGGCGCGTCAGAACCTCGTCCTCGTAGCGGCCCTGCAGCGCCCTCAGGGCCTCCTCCAGCTGCCGACGGCGCTCCTGCGCGGCCTGACGCTCCTCCCGCGCCTGCTCCACGGCCGCGCGCAGCGCACGCACCTCCTGCTCGTAGATGGAGCGCAGGCAGGTGGGCTCACCATGGCGCTGTCGGAGCGCCTGCAGCTGGGCCTCCAGCGCGCGGTTCTGCAGCTCCAGGTGGTGCACGCGCTCGATGAAGCCGGCGAAGCGGTCGTTCAGCTCCTGCAGCTGCGCCTTCTCGGCCGTGCGCACGGCCTTCAGCTCCGAGCTCACCTGCGCCGCCTGGCCCAGGTCCAGCTCGCGGCCCGACGACGCGGTCAGCGCGTAGTGGGGGGTGGAGTAGGAGGTGAAGACGGAGCGGGAGCGAGACGGACCCCCGTAGCCACCGCTGCCACCGCTGCTGCGCAGCACCACCCTGCGGCGGTGGGAGGAGGGGAAGAAGGGGTCGAAGCCCAAAGAAGCCATGACAGCGTCGGGAGATCAGCCGTGCGGGAGACCAGAGAGATGACTGACACCAGAAAGGGAGAAAAGAGCAGAGAGAGATGAACACACACAGATGTTGAGGGGGTCTGTGCCTTCAGAGCTGCAGTGCAGGTCCCTTTTATAGCTGCAGTTGGGAGGAGACTGACGCAGGGAGGGGTCTTTACAGACTCTTATCATCATCAGGAGACCAGCCAGAGGGGAGGGAGGGAGGGAGGGAGAGGGAGAGACAGAGGGAGGGGAAGAGAGTGAGAGAGGGGGTGGAGAGAGGGAGGAGGGAGGGAGAGGTCAGTGAGTACAGAGAAGGAGCATTTGGACTTGGAGGAGAGTTTGAGTAATGCGCTGTCCTGCGCTGATGGCTCACTGGCTGCTCACTCTCTCTCCCTCCATCTCCTCTCACCTCTGTGTGTGCATCCTGCATTTTGTCAGCATCTAGTTGTGCATGTGTGTGTTCAGCAAATGTGTGTGTGTGTGTGTGTGTCTATGTGTGTGTGTGAGTATGACCCCCTGGCTTTGCGTCTTTTGCGTGTTTAGTAAGTATGTGTGTGTGTTTAGTAGGAGTGTGTGTGTGTGTGTGTGTGTGTGTGTGTGTGTGTGTGTGTGTGTGTGTGTGTGACCTCATGAGTCTTGTCCCCTTGTGGGTCTGACTCAGCAGGTGCTGCCACCTGTATTGACTCTGCTTCCCCACTGAATACTTCCTGACACCACACCCACACACTGACACTCACAAACACACACACACAGCCATAAGCACATGAGCTTGCGGTTTCCATGGGAACAGAATTCAGGGTGTTTCCTCTTCAAAGGTTAGCTCATTCACCTCAGTGGAGCTGAAACGACCCTAACCTGGCACCAAACTGAACCCCAGAGTCAAATTCAGACCCAAACCTGAACCTAACCAATAAAGGCTCATGTCAGCCACTCAACCAACACCTGAACCCTAACATAGCCTCCCGCAGCCACAACTCACACCTGAACCCCAACATTATAATATCATCACTGCTGAACTGCTTTGCACTGCTTAACTAACATCCAGGACGCACATAAATGTATTTCTAGGATAGGCTACAGGTCAGATTTACTATGTTTATGGTTCATTAATAGGTACATCATACATCATACAATACATACATCAGTGTGTCATCATTTTTCATTCTGCCTGATAAAATACACATTTTTAAGAGTTGAAAGGGTGACATTTGAGGTTACTAAGTTACTTCCATTCTCGTAGGTGCCTAAAGTAGTTTCCCATTCGCACATTAACAGGCAACCATCAGGAATTGTCTTTATCGCCTCTCCAACCTGAAAAAACCTCCCCTTCATCACTGTATTGATTTATGTAGACACGCAGCTGCGGCTCTATAAATACAGCGGGGCAGCAGTCCACTGCATCTCCCCACACTCACCGCATTCTCACACTCGACATCTGGTCAGGACGCACCGACAGACGCACCATCTCCGCAGAGCACGCACACCGGGGCTGCACAATGGATGTCATCGGGGCTCCATCCCGCAGGAGAATGCTCGAGACTCGGAGCATCCGCTCATCCCCACCCGCCAGCCTAAGATCACACTCCTGGTCTCAGAGAAATCCGGGGTCCATGTCCATCTCCTACAAAAGAACTACCAAGATGCCAGCCAGCAGGGCGTACACGACCGCGCCAGACAACCTGGAACTCTCATCCGCATTCAACGGTGACCACACGCGCAACAACGAGAAGGAACAACTTCAAGGGTTGAATGACCGATTCTCCAGTTATATCGATAAAGTCCGGTATCTGGAAGAACAAAACAACCTGCTGGAGACTGAAATCCAAGAACTCCGGCAGAAAAAGTTCACTCAGTCGCAACTTAGTGATGCTTTCGACCAAGAGCTCAGCGAACTCCGCTCCGCGCTCGAGCAACTGCATAGAGAGAAA
>NC_063193.1:27692119-27717119 GCF_017589495.1 Alosa alosa
CCTCGGTTTACAGGTACTGGCGCTAACCAGTAGGCCACAGCTGCCCCAACAAGTAATGGCAGATACCATACACAGGTGTTATTGTTGATAGATGACATTTATTTTAAGGCCACTTTGTAGTTAATTTAAAGGACACTTTGTGCTCTAAGCGATGCCACACGTTTTTTAGGCTAAAACATTTTATGTCACAGTGTTGCCACAGTTACCTTGAAAAAGTAATCTGATTACTGATTACTCCTTTAAAAAGTAACTAAGTTACTTTACTGATTACTCTATTTTAAAAGTAACTAAGTTAGATTACAAGTTACTTTATTAGTTACTTTCAGCAGCTGCCGACAACACCCCCAATCCTCAACATAAAAATGATAACCGGTTTTGCCAATACTCACTATACTGGAAGTGCATTTTAACAGTAATGTCAACAATGTATAGCAGACATCCCAACCTAACCTACTTAGATACTGAAATTCAGATGTTTGTTCGATAATGTCTAGTCAGTACACCAAATAAGGAAGGCCTATAGATAGAAATTGTGATAGTAAAATATGTAGATTTTGGTAGTTTGGCCTTTTCATGTAGCCTTGGCAACTAGCCATCTAGTATAGGCCTGAGTAATATGCAAATGAAATTACACTTGTTAAACTCACCTCAACAAGTCTTTTGCAATCATTTAACCCGCCGTGAGCAATGCTAAAGTCACTGTTACAAACAGTGCAGTGTGCAAGACTTATGTTCTACTCTTATGAAACAATTGGGTACACTTTTGTGTAGTCTGATGTGAAATGGGTCTTAAATGTTCCTTTTTGAGGGGCACTGACTCTGCCATAACGCTCCTGTTCCTAGATACACTGACTGATTAATTAAGTTAATAAGAGATATAAGCCCATCTACACTGAAAATCTGATTGGTTGATTTAGCAAAACAGACCAGGATGCTCTCTGTCTTGGATGCGCTTCAGGCACACACGCACCACTCCCCTCTCTCTCCCTCTCCGTTGTGTGCGTGTTAAACTCAGATGCACACGCGATTTGAAGTCCGGTCTGGCTTGCGTGCTCTTGTTCGCTCTAGGTTCCAGGAGATTTTATGTAATTTGCGGGCGTCAGGAAGCCGCTATCAATATAGCGGAGACTCCCAAAACTTCGGGAGACTTGGGATGTCTAGCTAGACAGCACTTTGTCGCCAGCACAGAATGTACAATGTTCCTTAATGTTGTCATGTTTAGCTGACACAAACCCAAAATAATGACTGTATAGATAAAATGTGCATCTCTCTCCTCCCTCCATTGTTGTTTACGTTTGTGTCACTGCGTGGTTTTACACGTGAGTTGTCCTCATTCTGAAAACTTGAGCATAGCCTACAGAAATTGAAATGAAGACTATATGGTTCTCAAAGTTAATCCCTTTTACATTGCTCTTGTAGCCTGGGTGAATTCAGACGAATCTGTTAGCAAATTTGAATTTCCTCAGCAGGTCAGTCTGGAAAGGATCCCATTGACGAATCACCAAAAACCTGAGATCCAATCACAGTCAAGACAGCAAGAGCCTGGCGGACCACTGTCGGCCCATTGGGGTCATAGCTGGACGTGGCTCATCCGCTGGCATTTTGCTCATCGGTTCTCTGGCGTTCCGCTGGCAGGTTGCAGAATTGGCCAACATTTTGCCACTATTGGTCTAAAATCTTTTTCATTTGTTCAGTTATACTCCATATATCATTTTATTAACCTTTCTTAATATTCATGACAAGTTATATTTAAAGAGATGGTGGTCCAATGGCTGACCACAAGTGGTCCGCTATCTGCCAATCTGATTTTGCTATCTGGGGATCTATTTAACATAAAGGTTTACTACCCCCATGAGGAGGAAGGCATGCTAACAGCACACAGTGGGAGTCAATGGGAGAAATCACTAGCAGTTACACATTACACATTCATTTTAAAATCAGATGAGGTTAAGCTGAACACAGTTCCATCAAACTAATTCGCCCTCAATTTCCTGATGTTGACAACAAACTTGCCTGGTAGCTAACATTCAATGTTAGCATAATTAGCTTGCTAACTAACCAACTTTATATTGTTATATGGGCTTATTCATAATGTCCATTAGCCAACCCAAATAAGCTATTCAAA
Organism: Alosa alosa; assembly: GCF_017589495.1. Lineage (NCBI taxonomy): Eukaryota > Metazoa > Chordata > Actinopteri > Clupeiformes > Clupeidae > Alosa > Alosa alosa. The sequence continues at coordinate 27,694,245 of NC_063193.1, forward strand.
CAGCTATTCTTTTCCAAATATGGTCTTTGGTCTTTATAATTTGTCTTTTTAAGTTTAGCTTACTTCACATTTTGAGGCAACCAGTTTATCTTTGAAGTAATGTCAGTGTTTAGCCTTGAGAGTCACATGCCATAACACCAAATTATGTTTTATATACAAAGTTCAGGAGGAGCCATTAGGTTTGATTGACAGCCATCACTCACCCAACTTCCATTTGTAGGAGATCATTAAACCCTCCTTACCTGCTCACTACATCAAGCTCTGGAGTTGCAAAGCCGTCTCCCTTTCTCCATTTCCCTATTAGCTCGAAGCTCATATTACCCCTTATCTATAGGGGATATCAGCTCATATTACCCCTTATCTATAGGGAATATCAGCTCATATTACCCCTTATCTATAGGGGATATCAGCTCATATTACCCCTTATCTATAGGGGGTGTCAGCAGACATCACTAGCATGTGAACTCCATTATTGCAATCCCACAACCACGGCCTGCTTCCAAGCCAAATATGCTTATTCTCAGTACTCAGTGTAAAGCAATTCAATGGACGAACTAGTGAACTGACTCACTTCATTCATTCATAATGACACTTGGACCAAAGTGAAGTGAAGCAGTTTAAGACTTTATTTGTACATCATCATGGTCCCTCTCTGAAGGATTCTAAGGCATTTGGATCATGTTTTAAGCACACTTGTGTTAAGGTTACAGGCAGGTTTTGGCTCCAAACTCGTAAGCTAACTGCATTGCCTGGGGGATTGCTCAGTCTCTTTACACACAGAACAAGCAGTCACACTCTTACTCACAGCTAACAGTTGTTGCGTAGACAAATTAAACCATCACACACAAACACACACTGGAGGTCCATGCATACACTCAGCACCAGCTCCTGGTAGGGTTCTTGCTTACAGCCACAATGTTGGTTTGCATTTGGAGTTGGACATTCATAATGATGACAGCAGTGTGTGTGTGTCTGTGAGTGTGTGTGTGTGTGTGTATGTGTGTGTATTTTTGTGTGCATGTGTGTGTGTGTGTGTGCACGCGAGTGTTTAGGAGAGATGTGTTGAGATGCCATTCATTAAAGTCACTTAGCACCGTGGGTCTGGATGCATCTGGTCTACTTTTTCTTTGGTTTAGTTTCTGCTTCACTCTTCTTCTCCTCTGGACTCTTCTTGTCCTCTCCTTTCTCCTCCTCCTCTTCTTCATCTCCTCCCTCTTCCTCCTCTCCTCCCTCCTTCTCTCCCTCTTCTCCTCCTTCAGCATCTTCCTCCTCTTCTCCTGCCTCCTCTTCCTCACCACCTGCGTCCTCTGTTGGGGAAAGAAACACAAAGTGCTTTAAACCCAGTCATTCCATGTCATATCATCTCATGGAACTCTCAGACTTAACATGGATGGGGTCTCATGATGATATTTGTTTGTTTGTTCACTCATAAATATAAACACAGCACATGATGAGACTTTTGGTGCTGTGAGGGAATTTACATGTTTAATGTATGAGGTCTAATTACATGTTTAATGTATGAGGTCATAAATCAGTGTATGAGATATGTGAATAAAGCAGTCATAGATGATTGTATGTGACATGTGAATAAAGTACTCGTAGATGAAAATATGAGATCTGTGAATATAACACTCGTAGATGATGTCTGAGGTATGAGAGGATCACTCGTGTGATGCACATGAGATTTTGTCACTCACCCTCTCCTTCTCCCTCCTTCACTTCCTGTGCCTCTTCCTCACCCTCTCCCTCCTCTTCCTCTTTTTCGTCTTCATCACCTTCTCCCTCATCTCCTCCCTCCTCTTCCTCCTCCTTCTCCTCCTCTTCTTCCTCTCCCTCCTTCTCCTCTTCCTCCTCCTCCTCCTCCTTCGCTGGGCTGGCCTCGGCCTGTTGAGCCCGGCTGGAGGTTATCAGGTCGTCGCTGAAGAGAGAGGAGCTGAGGAGGCGCGTTCCCAGAAGGTAGGGGGCGCCAGAGCTCAGGCTGGCCTGCACGGAGAAGACGGGCCGGCCAAAGGAGGGTGTGGATGAGATGGTGTGTGAGAAGACGCTGGACATGCCCCCGACTCCACCCACATTGAAGCGTGTCTCCTCCCCCTCCAGCAGCTTCCTGTAGGACAGAGAGATAGAGAGAGGGAGAGAGAGAGGAGGAGAAAGAGAGAGAAAGAGTGTATGTAGGAAAAGAGAGAGAGAGAGAGAACATTCAGAAACAGCAGATTTAGAACATTCTCACAAACAAGTTCACAGAGCTTGTGAGTTTTTCACTGGTTGTTATCAGAAACTCAACTAAACACAGAGTTTCTGTCCTGATGGACCTTGCACTGGTGTTTACCACCCTGTATGGGACTGCTGTGTTGCGCATGACTGACCTGTAGGCGGCGATCTCAATGTCCAGAGCCATCTTGACGTTGAGCAGGTCCTGATATTCCTTCAGGTAGCGTGCCATCTCGTTCTTCATGCTCCTCAGCTCATCTTCCAGCTGGGCAATCACGTCCTGGTGGGGACACAGAGGGGACGAGGATGGACAGAGATGGAGAAGGAGAGAAAGATGGACAAATATGACAAAAATGTGTGTGTGTGTGTGTGTTTATGTGTGTGTGTGTGTGTGAGATAAAGTAACAATAAAGTAAACAAGATGCAGAACTCGTCCTGCACTGAGCTGACCTCTGAAGTCCCCCAATATCACACACACACAAACACACACACACACACACGCACACACACACACACACACACACACACACACACACACACACACACACACACACATAAACACGCACACACACACACACACACATACACACACACATACACACAAACACACACACACACACTCACAGTAGCAGTACTCGAGGTGTAAAAAAAATTCAGGAGGGGGGATTGGATTAGGCGGTAGATACTGCTGCGTAGGCTACTGAATGCAACGTTACCGTAAGACAACAACAGACGCGCACTCCAATAGGAGCGCACTGGAATTTGTTTTTACTTTCATTTCCCGTTTCCCGTCATAACATTTCCCGGGAATCGGGAAATAGTTTTGATCAGATTTCCCGGGAATCCCGTCTCCCGGGATTAAACCCTAGCTGCCATGGCAATTTACGATGCATCTCAAACCTGCTCCGACCAGATTATGTTCTTGGTTAACCCGAGGTTTCCGTTAACCACACCTCCACTAACAATTTCTCCCGAGACACGTCGGCGTACCTGGATGATCCATACGACATTGGAGCGCAAATAGTGAGGGACTCTCTTCGCAGGGCGAGGGGTTTTAGAGACCGCCAGAAAATATATATAGCCTACCCGGACGATATTGTCTATGAAGATATAGATTGTCAGTCGAGGGAATTCGTTTTCTTTGTCAGATGATCTAGGAAGACGTCTCATAGCAATGCCCGTACGTGTGGACATTCATGTATTCCATCGGTGATGCTGAACATCTGAGCAAGAATACTGTATGTCCGAAAATAAATCGGACATAGGCCTACAGTAGGCTATGCTGAACATCTGAGCAAGAATAACCTAAAATAACACACACACACACACACAAACACACACACACACACTCACAGTAGCAGTACTCGAGTTGTAAAAAAAATTCAGGAGGGGGATTGGATTTAACGTTTAGGGACAGATCATTTGTGCTGATGACAGCGCATATGGTGGGAGTCCAGTGATGTACCCTTTTGACTATTGTTTAAGAACAAATATTCTCCAATGTTTTCTCAGTTAGCCTTTTAAAATGATATCAGATTAGTAAACAGAATGTGCCTTTGCAACACTGGATGAATGGTTGCTGATAATGGGCAATGTACGTAGATATTGCATTAAAGATCAGCCATTTCTTTCTACAACAGTCCAGAACACTTTTGCAATTATGTAAGCACATAATGTAAACTGAAAACGGCTGCCCTGATTAAGATAAACAATGCAAATGATATCAGCTGGTATTCTGTCTATGGAGTGGAATAGAAATGTCTGCAAACGTTTGACTGGTAGTGTATATCTATTGCGAATTCATCAAAACAATGGCATTATGGACAGTCAAGCCTACCGTAGCCTACCGTCAAGTTAGGGGTTTTTGGATAATTCAATATTCGCAAAAACTAAATGTTGAAATAGTGGTAATATTTCCACATTCATTGATAAAATAACGGGATGGGAAGGGGATGGCCGTTTTAGAAGGGGGATGATTTTGACCATCTTTATTTTTAAAGGGGATGCCATCTCTCCTCGTCCCCCCTCAACTCAAGTACTGCTCAGTAGTCATTCCCAACTCTCTGCAGTCTGCTACTCTTTCCCCACCTGTATGCTGGCATGTCTATCATAGTTATCATGTGGCTCTAGTGGTCCCTATACCTGGAAGTTAATTTAATTTAATTTAATTTAATTTAATTTATTGTGCTTATATAGCGCCAAAACATTACACATGTATCATGGTGCTTTACAGAATGTAGGCAATCAGAGAAAAAGGAAAGAAAGGAAGAAAAGAAAAGAAAGAGAGAGAGGCCCATGGGTAACAGGGGCGACAGGGGCAGTAGAATGCAATAGTGAGGCCCATGGGTAACAGGGGCGAGGAAAAACTCCCTAGAATTGGAGATACTTATAGGAAGAAACCTCAAGCAGATCCACGACTCAATTCAAGTTGGCATGTCTACAGTGATCCTTATCTGCACATCACATGTTAGCATGTTTACCATTTCCTGGCTGCACATTAGCATGTCTCTGGCAGTTCATATCTGCATGCTGGCATGTCCTTGTCTGTTCTTACCTGCATGTTGGTGACCTCGGCGCTCTGTCTGTCCTCGGCCTCCTGCAGATGCTGCTCCAGTGCGTGGTTGAGGCTCTGGCACGCCTGAATCTCCAGGTCGCGGGCTTTCAGCAGGCGTCGGAACTCACCCGCCTCATCGCGGGCCAGACGGATGTCATCGGAGTGGCGGGCCGTGGTCTCGGCCATAGTGCTGACCTTTGAGCGGAACCACTCCTCGGACTGGACTGCATGTTCTGCTGCGCCAGGCGCTCAGACTGGCCCCTGATGTCACGCAGCCCAGACCGACAGGTCCGCTTGGCCACCTCCGTCTCCACGGAAACCTGGGAGCTGTAGCGGAGCTGGGCCTGCAGCTCGGTGATTTCGCCCTCATGCAGCCGCTTGAGGAAGGCCATCTCGTCCCAGCAGCATGTCCAGACGCTTCTCCTCCTCCGCTTCGCCCAGCGCCCCTCCTCCGCCCCTTCGCCTCCACCAGCCCGCCCCTCGGACTCCTGGCGCGTCAGAACCTCGCCCCTCAGAAGCGGCCCTGCAGCGCCCCTCAGGGCCCTCCTCCAGCTGCCGACGGCGCCCCCTGCTGCCCTGACGCTCCTCCCGCGCCTGCTCCACGACGTCAGCGGCCTCACGCACCTCCTGCTCAGAGATGGAGCGCCAGGCAGGTGGGCTCACCATGGCGCTTGTCGGAGCACCTGCAGCTGGGCCTCCAGCCCGCTGGTTCTGCTGCTCAGGTGGTGCACGCCTTCGATGAAGCCGGGCGGCGGTCGCTCAGCTCCCTGCAGCTGCGCCTTCGCTCGTGCGGCGCCTCACGGCCTTCAGCTCCGAGCTCACCTGCGCCGCCTGGCCCAGGTCCAGCTCGCGGCCCGACGACGCGGTCAGCGCCAGAGGGGGGGGGGAGTAGGAGGTGAAGACGGAGCGGGAGCGAGACGGACCCCCTCAGACCACTGCTCCACCGCTGCCACGCTGCTGCACCACCCTGCCGCTGTGGGAGGAGGGGAAGAAGGGGTCCCGCCCAAAGAAGCCATGACAGCGCCGGGAGATCAGCCGCAAGGGAGACCAGAGAGATGACTGACACCAGAAAGGGAGAAAAAGAGCAGAGAGAGATGAACACACACAGATGTTGAGGGGGTCTGTGCCTTCAGAGCTGCAGTGCAGGTCCCTTTTATAGCTGCAGTTGGGAGGAGACTGACGCAGGGAGGGGTCTTTACAGACTCTTATCATCATCAGGAGACCAGCCAGAGAGCAGGGAGGGAGGGAGGGAGAGGGAGAGACAGAGGGAGGGAAAGAAAGAGAGAGAGGGAGAAAGAGAGGGAGGGAAGGACAGTTGAGGATGGGAGGGAGAGAGGGAGGGAGGAGAGAAAGAAACAGAGAGGAGAGAGTGAGGGAGGCCATAAAGATGAGGTCAGTGAGTACAGAGAAGGAGCATTTGGACTCGGGAGAGAGTTTGAGTAATGCGCTGTCCTGCGCTGATGGCTCATAAGCAGCGCTCAGCACGATTCCTCCCCCTCAGGAGTCCTCCTGCTCAGCACAGCTCAGATCAGACTTCCGGAGCCTCCGCAGCATCAGAGCAGAGGCGGACACTGGCCACAGGGATAGATCACTGTTGCCCCCCCCCCCCCAAAAAATATCCAAATATCCAGGGATATTCCTACATTCCTATGCCTTACTTCCGGGCATATTTGTGAAGAGTCTATTTTTTAATATACGTACAGATTGTATCTGTACAGATTGATATTTTGTCTATGTTGAAAGAGGTTAATTGAGTCTCAATATCCCTGCAGGACTTCCTCAGGTCTGCGCTAGGTAACCCTGATGACCAACCCAGCCGGTTTATGTTCCCTCTTCCCTGGTCCACCCAGGGGCTAGCAGGCACTTCACTTCGACCACCCAGGTGCTTAACCAGCTGTCCTCACATGGCCCAGCAAGAACTTTTTTTCCAAAGCACAGCCTTTCTCGTTGTCTGCATAGGTGGACGATGGCATAGTGCCGAAACGCGCCCTTCTTTGATATGCTTCCAATAAATCACTGAAGAGCACACTCATGAGAGTGCTTTTTTATTTATTGCTGAAGTCTTTATGAAATCGCATCCAAAGACCCAGGACCTAAGGAGTCCACTGCTCCTTAGTAAAAATGTATTTGCTAAGCCTACATCACATCAGTCTCCTTGTGTGTGAAAATGATCTGCAGACCACAGACTACAGGGCCAGTGTTCCTATTGGAAACATGGCTCATGCCCTGGGGGCACACACACACACCACAGGCAGAACAGTTACACATACCCTCTTATCCATACATACTAAACCATGAGAAAACACTTCTTGTATGTATTTGTTTTAATGAAAGCGCTTCATGTATGTGATTGCTTTAATGAGAAAACACTTCCTGTATGTGATTGCTTTAATGAGAAAACACGTAATGTATGATTGCTTTAATGAGAAAACATTTAATGTATGTGATTGCTTTAATGAGAAAACACTTCCTGTATGTTTACGTTTTACTGAGAAAGCACTTCCTGTATGTGTAAGCTTTAATGAAAGTGTTTCCTGTATTCGCTTCAATGACAGAGCGTATCTTATGCGTAAACTTCTGAACATTGTAACACATGTATCATTGCAATTTCATGATATCTGTCTCTCTGTTGCACCAAAGCATCTGGAGCTTGAGTATACTTCCCCCTAGTGGTGATGAGTGGTACTGTAATTGTAACTGTAACAGTCCCAGTGCCTTCAGCTCCACACCTTTGAGTATACTTGACTGGTAGCATCACCTAGCAGTGTAACTCATGATGTCCTTCAGACCACCCCGAGTATACTTGGCTGATATACTGTGAACTACGTACTAACACATGAGATGCTGCAGCATGAAGCTTTTATTTCACAGAGCAAAACACCTCTGACACGTTCCACAACATGAAGCTGGCACATCATTCGGTTTCCACAGCAACGAGCCAAATTCACCAGACCACTGGTGTCATAAAGACGTCAGTGTGTGTGTGTGTGTGTGTGTGTGTGTGTGTGTGTGTGTGTGTGTGTGTGTGACTGTGTTAGCGTATGTGTGTGGCTCACTGCATAAGGAGTTCAGAGACATCACAGATAGCTGCAAAGGCTAATAGGAATAACAACTCAGGCACGTTAATTTATCAATCAAAGACACCTCAAACATCGGATCAGACAATATGAACCTCTCCTGAGGTTCTGTAAGGCACGTCTTACACACATGCATGCACTCACACTCACACCCACACACACACACACACACACACACACACACACACACACACACAAAGGCTGAGGAGCAGAGAGAGGCAAGGCATCCTCCACTGATCAGCATCGACACTTAGCACTGGGGCAGATTGGCCAGAGGAGCAATGCAGGGGTGGCAGTGCAGATAAATAGGTCTGATTGATTGTGGCTGTAAACAAGAACTGGTAAATAAACAGTACACCAGCATTATAATGGCCACGCAGTCTAGAACAATAAGAGCCACGCAGTCTGATGCAGTTGGACACAGTTTGACACAGTCTCACACGGTTGGACAGTCTCACACAGTCACAGACACAGCTTGAGCCAGTTAAATCAAGTCCATGCTGAAGCTGTGACAGCCACAGGTCCCCTCACCGACTGACTACCAGCCACTGGCTCTTATCACATCACGCTGAGGGTTCACAGCAGTAGCTCTGATTGGTCCTCTCAGGCTACCGTAGTGGTGTCTGGAGGCGAGTCCTCAGCGAGGGGGGTGGCTGGGTCGGCAGCGGTCCCACCCCGGCCGGCGCTGCATGCTGCTCTCAGGAAGCAGGAAGTCTTTGAGGCGGTCAGGAAGCGGCAGCTGCTGGACTTTGGGCCCCAGGGGCCCTGGCAGCAGGCAGTGGCGCAGCAGCCTCCGGCAGAGCAGACGCAGGGGAGGAGGCCGCGACTCCTGCTCCCGCAGCCAGGCTCGGAGCTCCAGCACGGCCGCGTGGGGGGCCTGGGGGTGAGTCTCGGGGCGCCCTGGAGGCGTGGTGGTGTGAGTGTGGGGGGGCTCCAGAGGTGCGGGCAGGGGACAGCAGGCCTGAGCCAGCTCCAGCAGGGCCTCGGCCTGGGCCAGCAGGTCGGCAGTCCCCGCTGCGCCGGTGCTCTCCCGCAATGCCGCCTCAAGGCGCCCGAGCAGCAGCTGGCGCCCGGACCAGCAAGTGGCGCCGTGGAGCGGGCACTGCAGGGCGACGCCCCTCTGCAGCAGCAGCAGCGCGAGCGGGAACAGCAGGTCAAAGTGCTCCAGGCACGTCTGCGTGAGGGAGGGCTCGGCCTCCTCCTGCTCCTCCTGTTGCTGCTGCTCTCCAGCGCCCCCTGGCTCCCCGGGGGTCCAGCTGCAGCTGGGGTCAGCGCCGTGGTCCAGCAGCAGCTCGGTGACACGCAGGCAGAACTGGCCGATCTGTGCAGCGTCCTCCTCGGACCCGTCCAGCGCCTCCTTCACCAGGAACACCAGAGACGACATCACTGTCTCCTCATCGCTGGTGCGCGCATGCACACTGGCACCTGATCGATTGATCACACACACACACACAGGGAGGGAGACAGATAGTGAGAGAGAGTGAGAGAGAGAGAGAGAGAGAGAGAGAGAGAGAGAGAGCCATGTACAGGACATAAGCCCAACCCTTCACCCGGACACATGAGCATGGATGGATGGATGGATGGATGGATGGATGGATGGATGGATGGATACGTTATTGATCCCCAAGGGGAAGTTCAAGAGAGAGCAGTACCTCCTTCAAGCAGCAGTCTGATGTTTTCCGTGTTGTTCACCGTGAGTCCATCACTGCTGGCCAGGGCATGGAGCAGAGCTGTTTTACCTGAGAGGAAAGACACGCATGATCATTAGCGCAGGCTATCCAAACCAGGACACAATACTACTGCAGTGCATACACTGTATAGAGTGGAGGGGAGAGGTCAGGCAGAGTGACGAGGATGTTTTCTGGTCAGTGATTTCTGGTCAGTGATGGCACGGACTCACCGTTCTTGTCGTGGGCATTGACGTTGGCTCCCAACGCCAGCAGCGTGTGCAGACACGGCAGCCTGTCGGCTTCCTCGCATGCCAGGTCTAGGGGGCTACTCTCATGAATCTGACACACACACACACACACACAAACAGAAATACACACACAACATAATAGTCAATTATAAATTATATAAATTATAATAATAACAACACACACACTAATGTACAATGACACACAATTCACAGTTCAGAACTAGTCTAATGAGTCTCAGAGGGCGTTTTTGAACGTTCTTGAACCGGTTCTGTTCAGAATTCTTTGAAGCTCGGTGGTATCTAGTGAACCAGCCCACATTTCCACCAGTTTAGAACCGAACCATGGATGCATCATCAACAATGGGTGTTGCATGCAAAACAAAAGTTAATGAGATGCATAAACGGGAGAATGATATGAACAGTTGCCCCGTAAAAACGGCAGAAATTAGATTTTTAAAATGCTAGTTAACGTCTGCAGTGTACTCATGGCAACAGTTGATATGGACGGAAAACTCCCCTCTGAACAGTAAAGTGACATGCCCACTCCGGTTCGCAGGAAAACAACTATTTTCTGGTTCAAGATCTAAACCATGGTGCCACGGGACCGGGTATAGTCCCACACACACACAGCCCACTGAGGATGTGGTCACACTGAACACACACACATGCAAATACACACTCCCAGAGCCCACTAAGGGTGTTGTCACATTGATAGACACAGGCACAGACACACACACACACACACACACAAAAACCACACTACCAGAGCCCACTAAGGGTGTCACATTGACACAGACACAGAGACACACATACACACACACACACACACACCCCACTGAGGGTGTGGTCACACTGAAACACACACACACATGCAAAACCACACTACCAGAGCCCACTGAGGGTGGGGTCACACACACACACAGCCTGAGCCCAATCGCTCTCAAACACACACACACTCCAAGAGTGAGTAGGGTGAGGGAGGGCCCTGTGTGAGGACTCATTCAGTCTCTCTTATGGATGTTGCCCACACACACGCAGACACACACACACACACACACACACACACACACACGTCTGTGTGAGGACTCACTCGGTCTCTCTTGTCGATGTCGGCTCCATGCTGGACCAGCATGCGCACCATGAGGGGCCTGTTTCTCAGCACGGCTATGTGGAGCGGATTATAGTAGGACACAGGGTCTGGAGTGAGAGAGGAGAGGACAGGGAGGATGCTTATTGCATCAGTTCGAATTCTGATTTCGATAATCGATTTATTGTGCAGCCCTACCTTAACCCTCTTCATTAGAACCCTTCAGGCCCTTAACCCTCAATAGAACCCACCAGGCCCTTAACCCTCCACATCAGAACCTTTCAGGCCCTTAACCCTTGTCATTAGAACCCACCAGGCCCTTAACCCTCCACATCAGAACCCTTCAGGCCCTTAACCCTTGTCATTAGAACCCACCAGGCCCTTAACCCTCCACATCAGAACCTTTCAGGCCCTTAACCCTTGTCATTAGAACCCATTAGGCCCTTAACCCTCTTCATTAGAACCATTCAGGCCCTTAACCCTCATTAGAACCCACCAGGCCCTTAACCCTCCACATCAGAACCCTTCAGGCCCTTAACCCTTGTCATTAGAACCCATTAAGCCCTTAACCATTGCTCATTAGAACCGCTCAGGTCCTTCAGCCTTACCCTCAAAGTTAAGGTCGGCTCCGTGGCGCAGCAGAACCTCGGCTGCTCCGACCAGGCCCCGCTCCGCCACCTTGAACAGGGCGCAGCTGATGCCCTCCACGAACACGGCAGAGTGGGCCTCCCTCTTCAGAACCTCTTCCAGCGGCTCACACACACCCTGCCCTGCAGAGAGTCTGGAAAAGCATGTGCGTGTGCAGACACGCACACACACACACACACACACAGATACACAATCAATTAAAATCCAAATGTACACCCTAACATTAATTTCTTTCAGCTTACAGTTGAAAGCCGCCCTGGTGCCAAGTCCTGATGAACACGGTAGAGTTGCCCATTCTAACCCTCCAAGTAAATTAACCTGTCTGCGTCTACACACTTATGGCAACAAGAAAACTCACCTGTCGGCATCGACCCCGTTCTCGTCCTGCAGTCCTACTGCACACAGAACAGAATCCACCAGCGGCTGGTACTCGTACACGATGCGCCTGAAGCCATGTAGGAAAGGCATCTCTGCTCTCTGGCCCACGGTCTCTTCTCTCTGCACGAAACAAATAGAACTCTCAACAGTCCATCTAGGGCTAGTCTTGTGTCAATCAGCCTCCAACAACATCTGGCAAAAAATTCAACGTACCGTCCGTAACGTTACTTCAACAATCAACACAGCTGTATGTTTGTGATTTAGCAGGTCACTTTGACACCTAGCACGCCATTCTCTTCTATTATGTCGATAATCCCACTCTGACTGACTGTTGGTTACTTTCACGATTTCATGTTTGTTGAGTAGGCTAGAAGCTAACTACCGTTGCAAGACGACTGTCTGTCGAAGTAGTAGCCTATATTATTGGAGTCGACCGACCGAGCCTATTAGCTTTATGTTTTCTGCTGGGCTAGCTGGCGAGTGGCGAGAGCTACGGCGGTAACATCATGTTCAACATCATGATCAACCCCGTCAATGCCACTTCAAAGGAAATATGTCCACTAGGAAGAACGGTTAGCAGAAATAGAAAACAAGGTCTCGTTCCATACTAAACATGACATTATAAAAAAAAAACATCTCACCCAATGTAAAACCGGAAGTAGCCCTTCCCACATGCTTTTTCTTCTTCTACGACTCCAGACAGTCTCTGCCGGGGACCTAACACTGTAGAAGCAGAAGAAGAATACATCATATATTATTGTGAGAAAATCAAATAAAACAAAACAAAACTTTTCATTCACTAGTTGTGCGCTGTCGAAATGAAAAACAACTGTACTACATCAAGTGTCAAAACTGCATTTTTTTTTTGTTGAGAAAATAGTTGTTTAGGAAATTTAATTTTACACAAGAAAAAAAACTGCATTAGGCTTTCAAAGTACTGCATTTTACTCCATGCAATGATTTGGACACGAACATATAATTGTACTGCATTGATTGAAGCCTACTTTAGAAAACTTCGGTAGGCCTATTCTGCAATTTTCTGTTCCAGAAATGCAGTTACTTTTTGAAAGGGTGAACTGAATTAATTCAATGTTGGTGCGTCATATTGCACGTTCCAAACGATTTTCATAGAGAGATAACGTTCGTATTCATTAAGTAAGGGATAATGTATTATGTAATGTCCGCCGGTAATTATCAGAAAATAAGTCCGGACAGGGAGAACAGAACCCCGACGCGCAGCCGTTTTTTAACGCAAGATGGTGCTAAACGTCCATATTCGAACTTGCTTACGGGCCGTTGGTATGGTAGCCGAATTGAACGACCTAATATGTTTGAGTGACACTGATGCATATTTTGTGATTACGGAATATTAGGATGGTCTGGAATATAGATATGCTGTCTCATTAAATCAAGTCTACGGCAAACCACTTCATCTGTACAGTCTACAGTCCAGCGCACTGGGAGAGCTGTTTTTTTTATTATATTGTTAACTTTTTCTGTGTTATTCAGATTTTAAAAAACTATGAAAAGAAGATCGACAGCCGTCTGGTGCCCAATTGCTTTTAGGCGTTGTGTGCATTAGCACGCCAAATCAACCAGTGCATCGAACTACTGCGACTTTAAACTTCGCCAGTCGGTGGAGCCACTATTAATCACGTCCAGTCTGGTCCCTCCCTTTCCTGCAGTAACTCGGGACAGAGCCACGGGAGTGGGTGAGACGGGAGAAACACAAGTGTTTGATAGCAGCGTAAATCTGGACATTAATCTAGTAGCTAACATTTAAAGTGAGAAAAGAGGATAACAATGCGACTGCAGCTACGATCAACCCACAAACCAGTCTCACAGCGGAAAAGATTCACTTTCTCACGGAATATTGTCAAAACTGATCTTCATTGGCGATCTGGTAGGTCTCAACGAGAGAAATGACTGAATATAACTTGCGTCAGAGGAAATTTTGTTTATGAAAAACATTCACCTTTTGTAAAATGAAGACTTTAGTTCTGGGAGTAAATCGTCTTTGACAGATACGTAATGCCTAAGTTGTTTTCATCTAAGATTTGGCAATGATGGGAATAGGACAGTCTTAGAGTTTGGCTTACTGAAAAACATGAATACATAAATTGCCTTGAACGGCTGCAAGCGACAGACACTTTCTCGAGTTGCTTTACACCCTGAAGACATCCTGACACAACAAAAAACTTAATTGTACATGAAGGAAGGGAACTAATAGCTAATCTGCCAAAGCAGTGCACATGTTTTGTAGTTTATGAAAATCGGTCTCCTTTAGTTAGCAAACATGGTGGAGCCGATGGGCTTTGTGGAGGCATGGAGAGCGCAGTTCCCCGAGTCCAGTCCGCCGGCCATGGCGCTCAACTCGGTGGGGGACATCGAGCAAGAGCTGGATAAATGCAAGAGCTCCATCAAGCAGCTGGAGACGGAGGTGAACAAGGAGCGCTTCAGGATGATCTACCTGCAGACACTCCTGGCCAAGGAGAGGAAGAGCTACGATCGCCAGAGGTGGGGCTTCAAGCAGACGTCCCAGCTCAATGACGAGGACCAGTCTCCAGCTCCTGAGGGCCTGTCATCCATAGACAGCAATGGGGGAAGGTGCTCCTCCACTGAGGAAGAGCGGCTCCCCTCCCAGCAGTCCCTAGATGACGAGACTCCCTTGGTCCAGCCCAGCAATGACCGACAATCTCACAGAGAGGTGAACGCCCAGAAGAGCACGGAGTCGTCATGGAGACCTGCGCCTGTTCAGGAGCCAGAGGCTCCCCAGGACTCCTCCCCCCAAGAGCGTCTCGGGGTGGCAGCCCTGCGATCCAACTTCGAGCGCCTTAGGAAGGGGGACGCTCAGCCCATGGAGGTGAGGGGTCCACCCTGCACGGCGGGGGCAGATAAAACCTTCTATGTGAACATGGAATACCACCAGGAGCGTGGGCTGGTGAAGGTCAACAACCGAGACGTCTCCGACAAGATCAGCAGCCTGGGCTCCCAGGCCATGCTGATGGAGCGGCAGCAATCTCGGGCCTCCATGTCAGGCGGTCGGCCTGGAGGCCCGGGGAACAGCCGCAAACTAGTGACGCGTGGGCGACGCTCTGAGGTCAGCGCTGCCAGCCTGGACCACGAGTGTGAGGACCCGGAACTGAACGCACGCTTCCTGAAGGACAACCTGCTGCGGCCGGACGAGGGCAGGGCTGAGGGTCCCCGGCAGGGCAGGCATCAGGCGGAGAGCCAGCCCCAGTGCCAGCCTTACACCAGTGTGTACGTGGGGGGCCTGATGGGGGACGGGGAGGAGGTGGCCCTTACTTGGCCCCGGCGGTCGTGCTCCCCGCACAGTTTCGAGGACGGCTACACGCCGGACTGCAGCTCGAATGAGAACCTGACCTCCAGCGAGGAGGACTTCTCCTCCAGCCAGTCCAGCCGTGTGTCTCTCGGGCCCTTGGCCCCGCTCACCCTCCGGGACAAGAGCCGCTCACCCTCCCAGCAATCACTGGAGAGCAACAGCCCCCCCACCCCTCAGCCACAGCGGTGGCCGAAGCAGCCGGGTGTGCCACCCGGAGTGGTCACGCGCAAACCCAGCCGGACCTGGCCCAGTGACAGAGACTCCACCTCCAGTCGAACATCGCATGACAACAGTTACCATGGAGATCTGGGTAAGTGTACACAAGGCAAGTGGCTACTGTTAGCACTCATATGATATGTGATTTTATCTGTTTCTATTCACTTTATTCTGCGCGCAAACATGGGGGGTGCGCCATCTTTGTGTTTGAACTTCCCATTGAGCAGTATATCCATTGCGATACATTGAGATAGTAGAGTTCTATTGAGATGACTATCATACTGTATGTTATGGGTCAAGTTAGGAACTTTAGGATTTTGGTGATTTCCTTTCTGTAATACACCTGTCCTATCTGGAGTTAGGAGAACACTTAGGAGTTAGGAGCGGCTGTTCTGTAATGACTTTCTAAACATAGTTACCGTAATTACCAAACAGGTCAGATAGGATTCGCGAGTGAGTTAGGAAGTTTCTGTAATAAGTGTTCTGAAGTAAGTGTTTTGGTTTTAACATTTTGGACAGAAAATAATCAGATAATGTATTGGGTTTTGGGTACAAATAAAGAAAGCACTCTAGGAACATATTATGACAATTATATTGACATGCTGTGCTGAGAATGGCCAGTCCATCTCTAAAATATATCTCCATAGGATACTGGAGGCAGAGACGAAGTCCACAGTTCCTTTACTTAAGTGAAAGTATAGATACACCTGTCAAATATTACTCCAATACAAGTGAAAGTTGCTAAGTCAGATTTTTACTTAAGTTGAAGTAGAAGTACTTGCTTAAGTATTCAGAAGTACAAGTATTTCTCCTTTATAATGTGTTGTAATGTAATGTTTATTTGCCCATTAATAGGGTATACATCCTTTGGTCGGTCATAGGACTTGAACAGACCTTTAGTTCCTTACATCCAACAAAAATATTTTACCTATTTGTATAACTTTGCAACTGTTCGAATGGATGCAATAGTGTAATTTAAATAACTATTAATTATCTTGTTCACAAATTTAAAACATTTCCACTGCCAAATGCTAAACCGGATAACTTAATAATGAGTAGATTATTAATCGTTTAATGATGTAGGGTAAAGATATAGCTATGTGGTGAATGTCAGTGATTGTTTGATTTCATTCCAATTTCACAATGATCATGGAGGATAGTCTGGTTAACACCAGACCACATCTCAAATGTCAATTGCTAACAGGTTCATCTGGGTTCTCCCAGGCTACATGGAGGATGTTCTGATGAAAAATCTGTTGTCATTACCACAGCCAATTCATCCAAGTTCAAATTTAACTATTGAAAAAATGAACTTCAAGATGGTCTATTGCATTATTGCATTTGAAGAATCAAATGTGGTTAAAAGTAACGAGTACTTCTTGCTCATATTTCAAATGTAATGGAGTCAAAAGCACAGTATTTGTCTTTCAAACATAGTGTAGTAAAAGTCTCAAGTTTTCAAAAATATTAATAGTAAAGTATCGATACTCAAAAATCATACTTGAGGACAGTAAACAAGTAAATGTACTTAGTTACTGTCCACCCCTGACTGGAGGCGATCGCCACATATCATCTGCTCACTCCGTAGAGGTGAAGGCAAAGTACAATCTTGCCATCTGATCTCCAGATGGCATTTTTTCGTTTCCTCCCAAGTTAACCTCTCGTTCCTCTGCCGTGCTATCCCAATGAAGCTAATTAGCCTGAACTAGCTGACGGGAATATTGAGCACAAGGCGGAAGAAAGTACATTTTTAAAATTGGGTGTGGCGGAATAAGGTGAACAGGGTCTGGTCAAGGGACAGCTGACGGTGTGTCCACGTTATTCAGCTCTGCTTCATGTTGCTATTCTGCCAAACAGAGAACACATCTTCGGTCCTGCGCTATAGACCTCTCCGGAATAAGTCCCGCCTCCGTAACTTCCGTATCCATCCAACTTCCGGGCGTCGAATGTCTATGGGAAATAACATGGCGTTTCGAAATATCATACCGGTAAAACATCTCTAGGTGGCGAAATAGAAAAAAATGGTGGGCCGATTGGCCTACACACTTCTGCCATCTAGTTTCCACTGGGTTTTTTGATTGTCGGTGCCGTTAAAGTAGAAATATCAGTAAGAAGCACTAAGCTAACGCACGCTTCAGACTGTTCTGATCAAGGTCATGCAAAATAAAGCTATCGACTCAATACAATTCAGCCTCTGATTCCTAGTCTGCTTATCATTATCTGTTATTTGTGAAAAAAAATCTTCGTCGGCAATTTCTTTCTTTTTCAAATATCTCAATAACAGCCAACAAACTCGCACAGTCAGACCAAAGTTAAGTCATGTTGAAAAGAGGCTGAACCTTTCAAACGATTTACATTTATAGACCACTGAAACCACGCATAAATCACACGTGAAAATGACCATCACATTAGGTTGTGACTGGGTTGTGAGCAAGATCTAACGCCCTCCTCCGCCCGTGTACATCGGAACTAGCTCCCGGTTAGCATTAATAATCGTTTACTACTTAAACGGCACCGACAATCAAAAAATCCAGTGGAAACTAGATGGCAGAAGTATGTAGGCCAATCGGCCCACCAGCTTTTTCTACTTTGTCACCTACACAGTTTGACAGGTAAGATCTTTCGCAACGCCATGTTATTTCCCATAGACATTTGACGACCGGAAGTTGGATGGATACGGAAGTTACGGAGGCGGGACTTATTCTGGAGAGGTCTATTGGGGTGTGGGGGAGTGTTTACAGTTTTTTACAATTGTTTACACACGTTTTCAAAACTCTGTGTCTATTTTTCAAAACTCCACACACAAAACCCACAATTGCTCACACAAAATGCAAAATGCCTCAAATCTCCAGCAAAATGACACACAACATTCAAAATGTCAAAAACACATCTTTAAAGCAAACATTCGCCTCACATTACAAACACTTTTTTGTCATAATATGGCATTTTGGATACATCATGTACACACTGTTGCTCAAAACCTAAAGCTCTTCTGTCTTAGGCTTTCTATATGTATTTTCATACAAGAGTGAAAGTTACGGTATCAACAAAGAGAAGTTGAAATACACAGTAAAAATGCAAGCAATATTGAAACCAAAAATAGTGATTTTTTCCCAAATAATATACTGTTGCGAATACAGTATTTTACAGCAAACAAGAAAACAAGACCACCAGATGTACATGGAGTCTTGAAAACACTGATTTAGTTTTTTTTCCAAAGACAAGTGTGTGTGTGTGTGTGGGGGGTATGAGTACAGTATGTATTCATAGGCCTATAAACCCTTTCAACTGCAGAAACAAACAATTCTACAGTAACCGTTCCTAAGGCATTTCTTGAGGCACAGAAAAATGTATTGAGCTAATGGTACTGTAACATGGGGACAAACAAAAATGGAGTAAAAAGACAAATTTTACATAAAGTCAACTTTTTGTAGAACATTACTGTAAGCTAAAGTCTGATTACTGTAATTTTCAAAGTATCTGCATTGGTTCTGAATATTTCAACCGGAAATCCTCTAGGAGCAGATTGAAAGGGTCTATACCTATATAGAGAGTATATCATAGACCATAGACTAAGGCGATGATTGGATGGTGTTCAGTAAATGAAATAGTGTTTGCACATGTGAAGAGAAAGAGTAAAGCACTGGTGATTTAGTGTGGCATTTTGATGGGTTGTGTTTGAAGAACGAAATCAAGTTACTTCCTGTTAGATTTTTGTGTGTTAGGTAGAAAATTGTGTGGGGTGTTTTGCAAAATGTGTTTTAGTCAATTGAAAACTGAGTCAAACACTGAGAATTAGTGTATGGTTTTGCAGATTTGGTGTCAGGTTATGATGTTTGGAGGACATGTTTAGAAAATTGTGTGACAAGCAAAGATTTAGTGTGTAAGCAGTTGAAAAAAACTGTAAGTGATGGTGGTGGCACCAGTGAGCTGAGGTTAGTTGAGGTTGCTTTAGTGATATAGGAGATTTTGGCTGAGGCTATCTTAGCGACATGATTGCACTAGAAACACATGGCTGGACTGGCTGGAGGAGAAGTCCTTCTCGCTAGATGTCAGGTTCTCATTGTAGCTGTCCTTGAAGCTGTGTGAGACTGTGTTGGTGGTTTTAGTTGAGGCTGTGCCAGTGAGGCAATAGGGAGGGAAAGTGAAAACCAGCGCCCCAAGTGGTTGCGTTCCTATCGAAGAGCAGCTCCAATGTTAAGTCCCATAGACCTATTTTTAAAAAAATATTGTGAAGCCAAATCAGCGATGTTATCCACCAAAAATATTTTTAGTGTCTATACAGTAATAATATTCTAACTGTGAAAATGTCAGACCCTATTTCGCCTTATTTAAGAAAGTCGAAATTGCTCCTTTTGTTTCATAAACGAACTACAAAAGAAGTCACGTGACTTTACCCTTCAACGTTACTCACGGTAGCATGGTTTGTTTATTAGCCTGGTTAGCATTGACACGTAACACTTACAGCTAGCTCTTCATGTGAGTAGAAGCACAACACCAGTTATCCTGACATAAAGGTTATCACCACGCGCGGTTTACATCACGTTCCGTTATTACAAAAAAATATGTTAAGCCAGTTAAGCAAATTGCGTATTGATCAGTTAGAGATTAAAAAGCCCAAACATGTGACGTCACATGCAGCTGTAGTTCCTTATCACCGTGTTACGACAAAAACTCAAAACAATTAAACTGATCCTAAAAATAAGGTATGACCACTTGAAGCAATAGAGGTGACCCCAGTGCCTAACATATGGAAGGCATTAAATTAAGATCCCAATGTGCACCGAGATATATTTTTTCTAAAAAAAAATCCCATCCACTCCGCTAAACTCTAGGAACGCAACCACTAGATGGCGATGAGATTACTTTCCCTCCCTATGTTAGTGGTTTTAGTGATGTTAGCTGAGGCTAGTGGTTTTAGTGATGTTAGCCGAGGCTGTGCTAGTGGTTTTAGTGATGTTAGCCGAGGCTGTGCTAGTGGTTTTGTGATAGCTGATAGCTCAGGCAGCTCACTGCGCCGGGATTAGTGTGTGCTTCACCTCACTGTGTGTACACTGTGTGCTGTGTGTGTTTCACTAATTCACGAATTGGGATTCATTCAGAGACCAAATTTCCCTCACGGTACTCAAAATAGTACATATACTTATACTTAGGTTCTCATTGGAGCTGCAGTCTGGCGTGTAGCCGTCCTTAAGCTCTGTGAGACTGTGTTGGTGATGATAGCTGAAGCTAGTGATGTTATCTGAAACTGTGTTAGTGATGTTACAGTATCTGAGGCTGTGCTAGTGATGTTATCTAAAGCTGTGTTAGTGATGGTAGCTAAGACTGTGTTATTGATGTTAGCTAAGGCAATGTTGGAGGCCATGGATGCCCTGGGGCATCTGAGCCACGGTGCTGCCCACCCTTGGTGTTTATGTGTCAGCAGACATCAATGTAGTTGCCCCTGCACTGGGCTAATTGCCTTAAAGGGGTCAGATGGCGTGCTGGGCTTCGCAGGGCCTTTGTTAGTGGGGGCAGGGAGGGCTGTGAGCTGCTCCCATCATGAAGGGGGAGACGTCCGCACGGACAGCCTCATTGGCTCTCTGGTGTCTGCCACAGGACCAGCACTAATGCCCTCAGGATCCATGATGGGTCACAAAAGGGAGACACCTACTCACTGTGGACACCATGCAGCCAGCCAGCAGTAGCTTGTTGTGATGTTGGTGATGGTGGCAATGTTGTTGTTGTTGTGTTTCTCTGTGTGTACAGTGTTGGCACCACATACCGCAGAGAGCTCAGCTCAGGTCAGCAGAGGAATGGTGTAGCTACAGCATGCGGTAGCCACAGAGGAATGGTGTAGGACATGTGGTAGCCAGAGCTGAAGTGTTTCTGGTAGCTGTTAAATGCACTTATTTAGTCTTTAAACAGCATACCTCTAGTATTTAAGCAACACTTCTTTAAACAACGCTGTTTTAGGCTTTAAACACTTCTTTAGTCTTAGAACAGCTTTAGACTAAATCCATGAATTGTTCTATAATCCTTTATTGTCAGTCATCTGGAGGCCTGTGGGCCCGTCTGTAAGTCCCCCTCTTAGTTATTATGACTGCCGCGCAGCGAAGCGGCGGTCATATAGGTTTAGTCAGAATATTTTCTTTTTTTTTTTTTCTTTTTCGCATGTCCAAATTTCCGTCAAGGATTTCCGGGACACTGTAAGACCGGGGTACACGAAACTTGGTGGGCATGTAACCCCACATGGATAGCATGGAACCATCTTTTTTCGTTTTGATCTGTAGCCCCCCGCTGGACTGGACCCCCCGAAAGGAGGGTAGGGCAGACACAGTTTTCTGTGAATATCTCAAGAACCGTAGGGTTTAGGAGGACCATTTTTTTTTGTATGTTGATCTCAAAGGGCCATGTCAACCCATTCCATAACCACTCATTTCATGTATAGCGCCACCTAGTTAAAAACCAAAAAAGTAAAAATGAGGTGTTGTAATAGCAGGTATCTGTGACCTAACATAGTCAAAACTCCACGAAATTGGAAGTGTAGGATCATTATGACACCCTCTGAATGCACGCCAAGTTTCGTGGAATTCCGTTCATGGGAGGCCACACAATAAATTAATTTATGTTACTATACACCAACTGGCCTGTAGGTGGCCGGAGACAGTTTTCTGTGAATATCTCGAGAACCGTAGGGCCTAGGAGGTCCACCTTTTTTTTGTATGTTGGTCTTAAGGGGGCATGTCAACCTATCCCATTACCACTTATTTCATGTATAGCGCCACCTAGTTAAAAATTAAAAAGCAACACATCACACTTCATCACAATATCTCTGGCTGACATGGTCAAAACGGCACGAAATTGAAAGTGTAGGTTCATTATGACACCCTCCGAATGCATGCAAAGTTTCGTGGACGTTCATGGGGGGCCTTACAATAAAATAATTTATGTGTACATTTAGTGACCGTACACCAACAAGGATTCCCGGGACACTGAAAGACCGGGGTACACGAAACTTGGTGGGCATGTAACCCCACATGGATAGCATGGAACCATCGTTTTTCGTTTTGATCTGTAGCCCCCCCGCTGGACTGGACCCCCCGAAAGGAGGGTAGGGCAGACACAGTTTTCTGTGAATATCTTGAGAGGATAGTGGGTGACCCTAGGATGACCAATTTTTTGCGTATGTTTGCCTCCAGGGGTCATGTAAACCCATTCCATATGCACACATGTGCATAAACAGATACACACGCACACACATACATTCACAGTAATCCTACGTATGACACATACTCACACAGTAGACATATATATGCATGCATGCACATGCACACACACAGGCACATAAACAGGCAAACACACAAGCACAAGCACATGCACATGCACGCACACCCACCCACCCACCCACCCACCCACACACACATAAACATAAACATGTACATGCACACATGCACACAGTTCAAG
>NC_063193.1:27722119-27909619 GCF_017589495.1 Alosa alosa
TCTGTGACGAAAACCTTGACTGCTCCACGGTGGGTTGCACCAACAAGGATTAAGTTTTAACCTGCACCAAACTTTAAACCTAGTTTAAAGATAATCAGGTCACTGCCATGTTTAATTGCATACAATACATGATTTTTTTGTATTTAATCTTATTTCAGATTGCTTGTTAAATCGGTACCTCCTTGAAAATTCCTCAATCATAAAACAACATTTTTTTAAATCTGAGTTTAAAGCAGTTAAGCAACAGGATTAAAATTAATCCAGGTGTATGTGAACATTTAAACCAAGATTAAAAGGATCACTGTAACAATTTTTCGGAATTGTGTATAAATGTAAACCTGATTTATTTTTAAACTAGGTTTAAAGTTTGGTGTAGCTGGATTAATGGAGAAACCTTGATTTAATCCAGGTTCAAACCTAATCCTTGTTGGCACAACACACCCATAATGTATGAAGAGATGAAGCCACTAAGCTATTTGTTTCTCTCCTCAATCTCTCGATAACCAGCCTACAGATACAATCTATTACTGTCTGTGTGGGTTTGTGTGGATGGGGTGCGTTGCTATCTCCTTTTAACACCTCACCACTCATTTCCAGTTTTGGAAGAGATCGATGCGCTGGACTCAGGCAGGGTCCTTCAGTCAGAGCACTGAACTGCTCTACAGTCACAGGCCTCAGCAATCATAACCACTTCAGATCTATAACTACAACCACCCAACTCATCCAGACCAACCACTTCAGATCTATAACTATAACCACAGCCATTCAGACCAACCACTTCAGAGCTATATCTATAACCACAGCCATTCAGAGCAACCACTTCAGAGCTATAACTATAACCACCCAACTCATCCAGACCAACCACGTCCAATCTATAACTATATAACCACCCAACTCATCCAGACCAACCACTTCAGATCTATAACTACAGTATAACCACAGCCATTCAGACCAACCACTTCATATCTATAACTATAACTACACCCATTCAGACCAACCACTTCAGAGCTATAACTATAACCACACCCATTCAGACCAACCACTTCAGATATATAACTATAACTACACCCATTCAGACCAACCACTTCAGATCTATAACTATAACTATAACTACACCCATCCAGACCAACCACTTCAGATCTATAACTATAACTACACCCATTCAGACCAACCACTTCAGATATATAACTATAACTACACCCATTCAGACCAACCACTTCAGATATATAACTATAACTACACCCATTCAGACCAACCACTTCAGATATATAACTATAACTACACCCATTCAGACCAACCACTTCAGAGCTATAACAATTTATGTGTTCCGTTTGTACATGCTGACGGCTTGTGACAACCCGTAACTTGATATGACGTAACTTCCTTGTCGTAAGAACTCGCCGTGAACTGGGGGTTCTTTGATTTGTATGAGCTCGCTTCTCGTCAGACGAGTTTGGAGGGGACAACTGGATAACACCATATAGTAGCCACAGCCATCCAGACCAGACCAACCACTTCAGATCTATAACAGGGACAGTTAAGAAAGTGTTCTAAAGAATCTTTGTCCATAACTTTAACCACAGCCATCCAGACCAACCACTTAAAAATAAGTATGGGGCAGCCTTGGCCTACTGGTTAGCGCTTCGGACTTGTAACCGGAGGATTGCCGGTCCGAACCCCGACCAGTAGCAACGGCTGAAGTGGCCTTGAGCAAGGCACCTAACCCCTCACTGCTCCCCGAGCACCGCTGTAGCAGGCAGCTCAATGTGTCGGGATTAGTGTGTGCTTCACCTCACTGTGTGTTCACTGTGTGCTGAGTGTGTTTCACTAATTCAAAGATTGGGATAAATGCAGAGACCAAATTTCCCTCACGGGATCAAAAGTATATACTTATACTTATACTTCAGGGCTATAACTTTAACGAACCAATTCATCCATTCCAGATCAACCACAATTCCACTTTCCAACTCATCCATTCCAGATCAACCACTTCAGATCTATAACTTTAACCACAGCAACTGAAATGTTGGTTGTTTGGCAAGCTACATGTGCCTCGGACAGAGTGGTGTTGTCTTAAAGCAAGCAAATTTGGCTGCCAGTGCATTAAGCAAATTTGTGGTGATGAGACTATTATTATATTAAGTCACACACACTCACATACATACATACACACACACACACACTCTCTCACACACACACATACAGGCTGACAGGAACACCCCTTTAGACACACACATACTGTACATTGAATCACAATAACAGGTTGGTGACTTGACGTGGAATAACAGACAGGCTACAAGTGAGGACACACACGCACACACACACACACACACACACACACACACACACACACACACACACACAAACACTCAGGGGAAGCTGGGAGTGTCCTGATGTGAGCAGAAATATTTCCTGTTGATGTCCACTTCACTCATTCAGCTGTTCCTCTATGTGCTGCAGAATGGAGTGTACACACACACACACACACACACACACACACACACACACACACACAGAAATCTCAACATACAATCTCAGAATCACAGTACACATACTACACACACACACAGAGAAATCTCAACATACAATCTCAGAATCACACCACACACACACACACAAATCTCAGCACACAATCTCAGAATTACAGCACGTGTACACACATGGTTACTCAAGGTCACCATCAGTGCTCTCACTGTCAGAAATATGTGAATGAAACAATGTTGAATATTTTTTGTTGTCATTTAGTGGAGCAGAGAAAGAGAGATAACTGTGTAAGGCCACTTGGACCTGTGCCCAACAACAACAACAACAACAACAATAACAACAACAACAACAACAATAATAACAACAATAACAACAACAATAACAATAGTCTATTCTTCTGTCAGATGCTTAAATCCAAAGTGAGTTAAACAGTTCAGGTGCTGGAGAGGCCTAACCCTAACCCTGCTTATAAAACAAGTGAGGGATGGAAGGAAAGTCAGACTGATATACATTACCGTACAGTATGTCTGTGTATGGTATATGTCTGTCTGTGTTGCCAGGTCCAGACATACAGAGCCAGAGGGGTTTCATTGAGAGATTTTGTTTGTTGTATATCACAAAATTGCGTGTTCGTTTTACAAAATCATTTTGTACATCACTCATTTTACTAAATTGTGGTCTCGGTTTAATTTAGTAAAACAAGCCATGATTTAGTCAAATGAGCGCACTATTTTCTAAAATGAGTGCAGTATTTACTAAATCAAGCACACTATTTTCTAAAATAAGTGCAGTATGTACTAAAACAAGCACACAGCCCATCTCACTTAAGGGTTTCCTTCCTTCGCTGTGGGGGGAAGCACTCTCCAGCTCAACTCTTTCACTTCAACTCACTGCGCCCCTGCGCAGTGCTGTAAGCCAATATTTGGACTTTGGCAGTGTACATTAAAACTTACATGTGCCACATCATTTTGTTTTATGAAGTATGTAAAGCAAATACATAACGTGATGTTTGGAAGTGGTCCCTTATTACGTAGGCCTACTGTCTAATTATTCTGCTCTTATTTGCTGCTTTTTTCATTCTTATATACAAAAATAAACGGGTAACACTTTAGTTTATGGAACACACGTTAAACATTAATACATAACTAATGTATTTGTGCTCAACAAGGTCCGTATTAATCATCATTGCACATGTATTAAGTCTTTAATGAACAATTTCTTATTCTTAATCAATAGGAAATGTATTCCTGGAAAGTCCTTAATAAACAACTAGTTGGTCTTTATGTAAGGTTACTGGTATATAGTATGGGTACAAATAGAGAGTTTATAGACTTCTAATACACTGTCTGAATATATGACTTATGTTGACAGAATAGTAACATATTATGTCAATGTATTGGAAGGCTGTAAAGTTTCTATTTTAATCCACACTATATATCAATAACTTTAGATCAAGACCAACTAGTTGTTTATTAACGATTTACCAAAAATAAATCACCTATTCAGTAAGAATAGGAAATGGCTCAATAATGACCTAATAAATGTGTAATGACACTTAACACAGACCATATAAAGCACTAATACATACACATATTACTTGTCTATTAGTGGCTAACATGTGTTACCTAAAATAAGGTGTTACCAAAAAATCTTGCAGTGACACCTCCCGGGATCCGTTCATGCGAGCGTAGGCTGTTTTAAAAACTTCAGCTTTTCCATGTGTATGGACAAAGGGCCAGACCTTTTGCAAAACCATCTTGCAGAGTGAAATTTTCAGCCCCTCATTTCTAGTGTTGACGTATAGACAGGGGAAACTGTTTTTATCTTGGAACTTCACCATGTCCCTCACTGCCGTTTTAAAAATACCTGCCTGTGTGTCCACAAGTGTGTGTGCTTTAGTGTGTATGTCTGTGTATGGTACATGGCCTTGCTCTGTTTGTGTGTTAAGTGACCTTGGGCTGTCTCTGTGTGTGTGTGTGTGTGTGTGTGTGTGTGTGTGTGTGTGTGTGTGTGTGTGTGTGTGTGTGTGTGTGTGTGTGTGTGTGTGTGTGTGTTTCCTGTGATGAATATCCACTCACCCCACACACTTCCTGATGAGCAGGGCCAGTGTTGCCAGAGTGATGTGTGGTCATGGCGACCCAAAGTTCTGATCCACATCACACAGACCTGACACTGCACAACTGCACTGAAACACCCAAACTGTAAATAAACAACAGTGAAAGAACATTACACATTTAAACAACACATAAACAACAGCAAAATTGCACATAAACAAAACTAAAATCAGCTGGGACGACATGTTTTACACTGGCCTCTGATTGGATACTCTGAAAGGAAATAGTGTTGTTTGTTGGCTTTTGATTGGATGGGAGGAAGTGTTCTGTATGCACAGCTTTTATTGGTGGAAAGGAAGTATTATTATCACTGCTGTGCCCCCCACACACACACACACACCCTCTATACACACACACACGCGCACACACACACACACACACACACTAATACTCTTGTACTCAGTTTTAAATAAACTCACACACTCAGAGGTGGTTCAAAACTCTCAGCAGAGACATAATGTTTTGTATTTTACAGAGATACTGTATGCTGGATTATACTTACTAGCACAGAGTAGTGTGTGTGTGTGTGTGTGTGTGTGTGTGTGTGTGTGTGTGTGTGTGTGTGTGTGTGTGTGTGTGTGTGTGTGTGTGTGGTAGGTGCTTAGCAGCACACTTTACATTATTGAGCCTCTGTGTTGTTTGAAAAGCTAGAGGGCTTTACTCCCTTAAGCACATTCTTCAGATCAAGTGTGTGTGTGTGGGTTTGTGTCTCACGTGTGTTTTTTTGTTCATTTCTGTCACATGTGTTTTCATTTGTGTGTGTGAGTGTGAGAGAGAGAGTGCAAGAGAGAGAATGAGCGTAAATAGGGGAGGACGTCTGTATTTTGATGGTCACCCACTCTCCTGCTGACAGCCTGTGGGCTCAATGGAAACACGCCTGAAACATGGCACAATGGCATGCAGTACATACATGCGCACTTGCTCGCAAACAGTCACACACACACACACACACACACACACACACACACACACACACACACACACACACACACACACACAGCCAGTCTCTTATTCACATATATATATACATACACACACATACATATATACACACACACACACACACACACACACACACACACACTCAGCCAGTCTCTTATTCACATATACCAGGGATGGCTAACCATTCCAGCATGAAATGTAAATAGAAAATTCACATCACTCAGAGAGCCGCACAACAAAAAAGATGCCCACACTACAACAGCAACAGTGACTTAAAGCAACACCAAAGCACTTTTCCTGTTGCACACATGCTATTTGTTTATCCAGCACTGGCTTTGGAAATAATGATGTCTACAGACAAGGTAGAGTATGTTGCATGATTTTATGAAAGTATGATGTATTGCAACATCAGAAGCAAGTTAAATTTGTATTTTCTTATGTCTCATTCCATCGAACTACAGATCCACTACCCGATCTTGCAAACTTGCATAGTGCGGTTATAGCCTATAGAGGGTCACGAAGCGAATGCAGAAGTGCCGTTCACCCTGTTACGAGTTGATGAACCTCTAAAACGATTTTGGAAACATTATTTTAAGGTACAAAAAACTCTTTGGTGCTTTAAAGGCCTGCGCCTAATGAGACATAGGGTTACAGTTTAAATAGCTCTTCTCCTTTTCATTTAAAGTGAGACACTTGGCAGATGCTACAAATGATCATGGAGGAAATAATCATTCCAGGAATGAGTAGCAAGCAAAAAAATGTCTGAGACGCAACACAAATTCCTCCTCACTGAATGACTTGCATGAGTGATGCTCCAATATAACAACTGATATGGTGCCAATGTGACTGTCGAGCGTTACGTTAATTTTCGAGTCTTGAGTCGAATCTTCTACTTGAGTCGAGTCTGCTTCTCTGACTGACATTTAAATAGCTTACCTATACCTTATACTTACGAAGGTCAGTTTTCTTTTGGAAAACTCTTGGGAAATGTTCAGGTTTGAAGCTTGAAGCATCAGTTAAGTCTGGCATAGCCTACGAAGTACCAAACTAATGTGTAGAACACATTTTTTACGGTGTTATTTTGGTTACAGACACGTTATGCTACAAAAAGATAAATCCTCCTTTCGAATGCCCTTTGTTCCTCCTTCTATTTGCACTTAGCTTCAGGCTATGTTTTCCTGATTGCAACAGTAGCTTTAAAGAAACAAATGCTTCTGCTTATGTTTCTTACACACACACAGTCTCTTTCACTCACTCTCACATACACACACCCTCATACACACAGGCAGGCACATAGATGTGTCTTCGGCCGGTGTGTATACGAGTTCCTATTGTGTTCTGTTTGTTAGAGGAGTTCCTGTCTGGTGTGATAACACACCATCCACTCAGATCCTCACACTGATGTCCTGAAAACACTCAGGAACCTGGTTCCTCCTCATGGGCTTCCTCTCAGGAGGAACCTGGTTCCTCCTCATGGGGTTCCCCTTTCACTCTGCTGTCTGTTAGTTCAGTTCAGTGCTGTTTGTAATGAGATCACAGTGAGAGTCAGTTAGTGTTGGTCCAGGTAACCAGAGACATGGGTTAAGTGGGACACATTTTTATTCCATCTTCTGGTAATGATTAAGTGATGATGCAATAATTGGCTAATAAATCTTTTTCCGGGTCCAATGGCTATCAAAGCCGCTCGGTTTTCTCCATAGACAGTAAAATAAACGTTTTTTTTTTCTGCTATTCAGTAGCCTTTAAGAAAATTGTCATCCTACTACTCACTTGTTGCCTCAACCTAATAAAATCCTATTTTTCGCGGAAGCCTGCACGCAACCCTTGATCGGATCATCTGGCTGCACAGCTATAGTAATTGCTCTGTTAAAGTTAACCGGTTTTGTTTTACCCTCAATAAAACGGAGGTGATGGTGACAAAGTGTCACACAGAGCTCTTTCGGTACCAGGCACCAATGCACCACACCACACACAAACACCTGACTCCACCATTACACACCATGCATGTTGAGCTACTGCTAATTACCAGCCAAGCTAACTTTGTGGGTGCACACACAAGTTGTTTGTAGTAGCAGTTTTTCATAACAAAAGTACCTCATAGTTAATTAATCACAGACACAGGTTTCAATATTGTCTTTAATAACTTATCTGAGCGTGGTGAGTGGGAGCCACGCTTGTTTGTTTGTTTGTCCTCTCTCTCTCCTGCAGCCCTTCCGGGTGACCAAGTTGCAAAATAAGTTGCTGGCTGCACTATTAAACGTTTTTTGACCAAAAAGATGTTGGGCCCGTGACGTCGGCCTTAACAACCGAATAACTATAGGACACATTATCATATCACCTGCCATAACAAGTGTTATTTCTGCCTCCTCCTCTGTTCTTTCACACCTCCTCTCCCCTGCAGATGTGTCGTTCAGCGGAACTCCTCCTCCTGCATATAGTTTTGATGCTGATCCAGGGGAGGAAATTCATGACCTCACTTCCTATGACGATGATTCCCTGTCCTCATCGCCACGGCTACTGTCCAGAAGCAATGACAGCTGTGATGGCCCCTCCTGTGTGACCCTGGAGTCTGCCCCCTCGGTGAGAATGACCAGCAGGGTCACCAGGGAAACAGTTTTGACTTTTGGAGCGTAAAAGTGTATTTGAGCTAGTAACCTTTGCATTGAAATGATTCAGTGCATTTGAGCTGTTATAACAATAGCATTGAAATGATTAAGTGTGTGTGTGTGTGTGTGTTAGATGGAAGATCAGGTGGAGAAGGAACTGGAGATGCGTAAGTGGGTCCTCTCAGGGATCCTGACCAGTGAGGAGACTTACCTCAGTCACCTAGAAGCCCTGTTACTGGTGAGGCTTCACTCACTCACTCACCCCCCCGCCAAGCCAGCTACCACGACAAATTAAATCCAATTCTGTGGGAAACACTGCGCACACACACACACACACACACACACACACACGTTCATGGGCAGTAGATACAGAATGTGTGTGTGTGTGTGTGTATTTGTTGTATACTCTTGATAGCCCATGAAGCCCTTGCGAGCAGCGGCCACCACGTCCCAGCCCGTTCTGACGCTGCAGCAGATTGACACCATCTTCTTCAAAGTGCCCGAGCTGCATGACATACACAAGGAGTTCTACAACGGCCTCCTTCCCAGGGTGCAACAGTGGACCCAGCAGCAGTGCGTGGGCGACCTCTTCCAGAAACTGGTGAGTGAGTTGTTTGTTTGACATTGGCCTTGTTGACAAACAAACATCTTGGCCATCTGGCTCCATTTTGCATCCCAGGCTCTTGTGGAGCTTAAGACCACCGGGTTGGGGTGGGGGTTGTGTGGTGAAAAGAGTTTGTTCATAGTCCCATTCAACTGTATCCATGGCAATACATTCTTACTGTAAAGAAAATATTTAACTGTCTCATGACAAGCTCTTTCATCAGAATTCTCTCTTCATTAGCAAGAGTCTTGGCCACACTTAACGTGTTGCCATGGTGAACAGCAGCTGTGTGAGCTCACTGGGTGCCGAGGGTTCTGAATGGCGCTGATTCAAAAGAAAACAAAACCTCTTTCATGGGATGACTCTCTGTCTCTGAGCACTGGTGGCTTAGTCCACACTCTCAAATGGACCCTACGTCCTCTAGTCCACACTCTCAAATGGACCCTACGTCCTCCTTTAAGTTCACATGGACCATACCTTCTCCTCTTAGTCCACATGCGCATGGACACTAAATCCTCTTCTAAATGCACATGGACCTTACATCCTCCTTTAAGTGCACATGGATGTCCTCCTTTTAGCGTTATGGTTAAGACCCCACGTTCTCCTCTTAGTGCACATGGACCCTATGTTGTTCCCTGAGTGCACATGTACCCTACTTCTTCCTTTTAGGGGTTAGGGTTAAGACCCCACATCCTCCGCAGAGTCCACTCTAGAATGGCCCCCATCTAACCGACTCTTCACTCTCATAGGGATTAAAGTTGGAGAAGATGAGAAGACCATGTCCACATCTCTGACTCTGAGCTGACTCTTCTCTCTCTCTCTCCCTCTCTCTCTTTCACTATCTCCTTTTTTCTCCTTATATGCCTCTATCCCCTTCACTTTTTCTCTCTCTTTCTTTCTCTCTCTCTCTCCACATCACCCACCCCCACCCTCTCTCTCCCCATCTGTCCCTCTCTGTTCTCTCCCAAAAGGCTAACCAGCTGGGTGTGTACCGGGCTTTCGTAGACAACTATAAGGTTGCCGTGGAAACGGCAGAGAAATGCTGCCAGGCCAACAGTCAGTTTGCAGAGATCTCGGAGGTATAAAGTGGCTTTCATCTCAACATACTCAACATACCTAGTGTTCTATTGTAATGTGTTATTCTGTTTGTAGCTATATGTTGTATTTTACTTCAAATAAATTATTCTTGTTATTTCAGAACCTTAAAGTCAGAAGCACGAAAGAGAACAAAGATCCAAGTGGCAAGAACTCTCTAGAAGGTAATGCCAGCATTCCATATCCTTAACCCTAATCCAAGAACTGATTGATTGATTGATTGATTGGTTGGTTGGTTGATTGATTGATTGATTCATTCATTCATTTACTGACTGACTGATTGGTTTGATTGATTGGCCATGATGAATTATATTATTTTTATAGAATGATCTATTTATGTTTTTTTTTTTTTTGCTATGGACCTTAAAATACAAATAGAATTGAATTGAATTGAATTGAATTGAATTGAATTGAATTGAGCAGCACTCAGTGACCTTCCATGGGGAAACATGCTCTTTTGTTGATATTTGATAGTAAGACTAACAGCTATATTTACAGCTATAAACTAATTTAATCAGTTTGGGACTCATAGACAGCACCTTAACACTTGGTGCTAAACCATCTCAGAGATGGACACACACACACACACACACACACACACACACACACAAACACATACAGTACAGAGAGAGTTGTGCCTGTATCAGCTTATATTAGCAGGTACACTGGATTGGAATATCACACTGTATTTTCCCAATAATTATGTTTCAGAAAAGACACAGTGGTTTGATATCTCAACTTGGTGTGTCTGAGTAGAGAGAAGAGGAATCTGTCCTGACCTTGGACTAGACTGAGCTTTAGAAGTCTCTGATTGACCTTTGACCCTCTCCCCCATACACAGCTCTTCTGTACAAGCCTGTGGACAGAGTCACCAGGAGCACACTAGTGCTACATGTGAGTGTTTCTCTCCCTGTGTGTGTGTGTTTGTGTGTGAGCCTGCAGGCTTCCCTCTGTGTTTGTGTGTGTGTGTGTGTGTGTGTGTGTGTGTGTGTGTGTGTGTGTGTGTGTGTGTGTGTGTGATTCCCTGTACTGAAATCCACCAACCTATTGCTTCTCTGTCTCTCTCTCTCTCTTTCTCTGTGTGTGTGTGTATGTATATGTTGCAGGACCTGCTGAAACACACCCCGTCACCCCACCCTGACTATCCGCTGCTTCAGGACGCTCTGAGGATCTCGCACAACTTCCTGTCCAGCATCAATGAGGAGATCACTCCACGCCGCCAGTCCATGACCGTCAAGAAAGGAGAGGTCAGCACTGACACAGAATTAAGCAATATGGGCAATAAAGGCACAGATTTAATAATAGATAATCATACTTCCGCCAATAAATATATTTCCTCTATCTGAATGGTTGCCAAGCAACGTCGAGACGCAGCTACTTTAACATTTGTATCAAGTTATGGTAGCGCAGTAATATGGAACGAAATGCGGTCAAGGTGTATGTTTATGCTGAAATTCACAACGGCGATTCAGCCAAATCACAATCAAGGACCGGAACTATCAGTTTTAGAACACTTGAAAGGAAACACAACACAACAGAACACAACAGAACACAGCACAGCACAGCACAGCAAAGCACAGCACAACACAACACGTAATACCTGGCAGCATGAAATCGTACAATTTGTAAGGCTCTCTGAAATCGCTCTCTCACTCTGTGTCGTTCCCTCCGCAGTGGCCACACAGAGCGCTGGGCTTTCAGGCAGTTAGCTGCATTAGTGTGATTACTCAGCCGTGTGTGTGTGTGTGCGTGTGTAGAGCCTCGGCTGTGTGCGTGTAGAGCCTGGTGTGTGTGTGTGTGTGTGTGTGTAGAGCCTGGTGTGTGTGTGTGTGTGTGTGTGTGTGTGTGTGTAGGAGCCTGATGTGTGTGTTCCAGAGAGGTCTTTTGAGCTGAGAGTCTCACAGGACTGCTAAAGATAGGCTGTATTATTAGATGGAGTCATATGTGGTGTACTGTGCCACACTTACCTCTTTTCTATCAGGGTTATTCTCTCTCTTTCTCTCTCGCTCTTGCTCTGTCTGCCCCCCATTCTCTCTCTCTCCCTCTCTCTCGCTCTTGCTGTCTGTCCCACCATTCTCTCTCTCTCCCTCTCTCTCTCTCTCTTGTTCTGTCTGCCCCCACATTCTCTCTCTCTCCCTCTCCCCCTTCTCTCTCTGCCTCTCCCTGTCTTGCTCTCTCTCCACAAGTCTGTCAGAGTCTAGCTGCTCTCTCCAGGAAACACAAATGGTCAGACACTGGACACCGAGTCCCAGAGTTCTTAGTCACGGTGTTGTGTCGCACGCAGGCCTTCCAACCAGAATGTTTTTCAATCAGGTTGTTGATCATGATGAGATTGTTTCCGAGCAGAATCAGCAGAATTTAGCACGTCTGGTTTTGCGGTCCACATGATAGCTGCTGAACCAGTTAGAAGAACCAGAACCAGTTACAACCAAATAAAACATGCAATGTTTTCCCCAGTAGTCTCTACTGCTTGTGTTGGTTACAGAAGTTCCTTGCATCACTAACTGGGGGCATTGTAGCCCAATCTGTCCTCATGCCGAGTCCACCATGGGTTCTTGCTCATTTGATTGGTTTGCCATTAATCACAGAAATTGGTGTCAATCTGCACCTATGACACCTTTGGTGAATGGGTGTGTGTGTGTGTGTGTGTGTGTGTGTGTTACCCCACACCCATGGCTCTTGTGGTGTTTCACCTTCATGCTACATCGTGAGTAGTTGTGCTGGAATGTCGGTTCCTGACTCCATTCCCGTTGTCATGGAGTAGGTGGAAAATGATACAGCCACGCCCTCTTGTGGTTTGCTCATGACTTGCGGCATCAGTTTGTGTTTGTGTCTTTAGTCTGGAACTGGGCTGTGTGTTTGTGTGAGAGTGTCTGTCTGTGTGTGTGTGTGTTTGTGTTGTGAGTGTGACCGCATGATTGTTGGCGTGTGTTTGTGTAAGATGCAGTGTGTGCAGGTGTCGTGTTTGTGTGTGTTTGCATATTTAGTTGTGTTTGTATGTGCAGCGTTTGTAAGTGACACTGTGTGTGTGTGTGTGTGTGTGTGTGTGTGTGTCTGTGTCTGGTTTCTCATCTCAGAACCGGCAGCTGCTGAAGGACCGGTTCATGGTGGAGCTCATGGAGGGCACCAGGAAGCTGCGCCATGTTTTCCTCTTCACAGACCTGCTGCTTTGCGCCAAACTCAAGAA
Source organism: Alosa alosa (assembly GCF_017589495.1). Taxonomy (NCBI): domain Eukaryota; kingdom Metazoa; phylum Chordata; class Actinopteri; order Clupeiformes; family Clupeidae; genus Alosa; species Alosa alosa. Next base: position 27,735,152 of record NC_063193.1, read on the forward strand.
ACAGACCGCAGGGTGAGCACAGACACACACACACACACACACACACACACACACACACACAAACACGTACACACCATTCAAATGAGTTGACGGTAATATTCAAATTTGCAGTGGTCCCTTAATTTTGAATATGACCGTCAACTCATTCGAATGGCACTAAGCAACCGTGGGCTGATATCAGGAAAATGGAGTGCTTCTGCTGGGGAGTCTCTTCATTTTTTCCAGAGCTATCTTTATGTATACACTCACACACGTCATCCTCTTCACTGAGCCCCTGCTCTGTGTTAAACTTAAGAGAAGCAACCACAGGGTGAGCTCACACAACCACACACAAACACATACATACAAACACACACACACACTTACACATACATACAAACACACACACTAACACACACATATAACATATCCACATACATAACACACACATACAAACACACACACATATACATAACACACATATACAATGCATATATAACAAACACATGCAAACATTCATTTGTGTGTGTGTGTGTGTGTGTGTGTGTGTGTGTGTGTGTGTGCATATGTGTGTGTGTGCAGGAAAGGCCAGCAGTACGAGTGTAAGTGGTACATCCCCCTGGCTGACCTGACGTTCCACACCATCGAGGAGTCTGCGGAGACGTCCATCCCCCTCATGCCTGAGGATGAGCTGGAGGCCATGAAGGTCAAGATCTCCCTCATCAAGAACGACATGCACCGGGAGAAGGTCAGTCTGTGGGCAGTGGGGCAGTGGCCTCGCTCTTAAACAGATGCAGTACAACATCACACATGCATTACAAACCTCCACACTCTTAAACAGCTGCACTATAGTATCCCACATGCATTACAAACCTCCTCGCTCTTAAACAGCTGCACTATAGTATCACACATGCATTACAAACCTCCACACTCTTAAACAGCTGCACTATAGTATCCCACATGCATTACAAACCTCCACACTCTTAAACAGCTGCACTATAGTATCCCACATGCATTACAAACCTCCTCGCTCTTAAACAGCTGCACTAGTATGATACATGTATGATACATGCATTACAAACCTCCTCACTCTTCAATAGTTGATCTACAACATCATACATACATCACAAGCCTCTTCACTTTGAACTATAGCATCATACATACATTACAAACCTCCCCACCCTTCAACAGCTGTACGATACTATATAATGCATACATTACAAACCTCCCCATTCATGTGTGTGTGTGCAGAGATCTAGTAAAGGTGGTAAGGTGATGGAGCGCTTGAAGAAGAAGCTGTGTGAACAGGAGTCTCTTCTCCTCCTCATGTCTCCATGCATGGCCTTCAGAGTCAACAACAGGAATGGCAAGGTGAGGCATACATGCACACACACACACACACACACACACACAAACAGCTCAAAGTACACACACTCTCTCTTACATGAACACCTGTAAACCGTCAAACACACGCGCGCGCACACACACATACACACACACACACACACACACACACAAACACACAAACACATACACACACAGAAAACTGTGGGGTGTTAGCTTTTTCACCTATGAGCTTTTTCACCTTCTTTGCTGGACTATGAGTTGGCAGACATTCAGTAAGCTACAACTACAATGTATACTGCATATATAATATACTAAAGTGTCTGCCAGAATATAAGATGAAGTTCAGAGGGCCTTTCTGCATTTCTGCATATGACAGGTGTGTTTATGATCTGACCTCCCCAAGTTTGCCCCAGAAAAGCTGTAGCTTTAGTACTGTATGCCCTAGCTGCCTAAGTGCAGTGACTGAGGAGACTGTGAAGGCTGTAGGGCTCATGTGCAGTGACTCTGAAGGTTGCAGGGCTTATGTGCAATGACTGTGAAGGCTGCAGGGCTCATGTGCAGTGATTGAGGGGACTGTGAAGGCTGCAGGGCTCATGTGCAATGACTGTGAAGGCTGCAGGGCTCATGTGCAGTGATTGAGGGGACTGTGAAGGCTGCAGGGCTCATGTGCAATGACTGTGAAGGCTGCAGGGCTCATGTGCAGTGATTGAGGGGACTCTGAAGGTTGCAGGGCTCATGTGCAATGACTGTGAAGGCTGCAGGGCTCATATGCAATGACTGTGAAGGCTGCAGGGCTCATGCGCAGTGATTGAGGGGACTGTGAAGGCTGCAGGGCTCATGTACAGTGACTGTGAAGGCTGCAGGGCTCATATGCAATGACTGTGATAGCTGCAGGGCTCATGCGCAGTGATTGAGGGGACTGTGAAGGCTGCAGGGCTCATGTAATGTATTTCATCCTCTTCATGTTTAAGGGCTACACCTTCCTCATTTCCTCTGACTATGAGCGAGAGGAGTGGAGGGAAATCATCCGAGAACAACAGAAAAAGTGTAAGTGCGCCACAACGCTTCTCCTGAACACACACACACAACAGCTCATCTGATCATGCTCTGCAATGCCTCTCCTGAAAACGCATGCAACAGCTCCTCTACTGATCACTCTTAGTACTGCAGCAAAATGGTGACTTAAAAGCTCCTGAACTTGTCCGTTACTCTCTCGCAGGTTTTAAAAGCTTCTCTTTGACGTCTGTGGAACTTCAGATGCTTACAAACTCCTGTGTGAAACTCCAGACGGTTCACACCATACCTTTGACTATCAACAAAGACGGTACAGAACACACACACACACACACACACACACACACACACACCTCTGACTATCAACAAAAATCGTACAGGACACACACACTCTTGCTGACTGTACTGGGTACATATACAGAATTTTTATGTTTAAAAGATTTATCATGAAGAGGTTCTCTTTAGGAAACTTTATTTAATCTGCTCAAAATGTGTCTGTCTGACTGCCTGGTTCATCATGCCTGTCTAACTGACTGCCTGGTTCATCATGTTCTGTACTGCTGGTCGTGGGTGTCCCCACCCCACAGAGAACTGTGGCAGCAGTGTGAAAGGCATGGCAGTGAATCAGCCCTTTTTGAGGGCTTCTGTTTGCATGTTCTCTATAAGATTATTTTTTTTTTTTATATATTTTTTCTTTTAGGATTATTATTTATTATTTCCAGATGTTTTCCTATTCTTCAACATGTTGTCTTTGAGATGCTCTCTCCTGTCCCCCTGTTCTTGATTATGTTCTTTCTCAGATTTCTCAGAATTTTTTCATGTTCTTTATGATGTCCAGTCTGAGGTTCTCTCTCTTGCTCTCCTTCAGATGATGAATCTCCTGGCCTCTATGGATTCCTCAATGTCATCGTGCACTCTGCAACTGGACTCAAGCAGAGCCTGAGTGAGTCCTCTCACCAACACCCTCCTCTATTCTCCTCTCATTAAGACTCTCCACTCCTCTCCTCTCCTCTCCTCTCTTCTCCTCTACTCTACTCTCCTCTCATTAAGACTCTACTCTACTCTCCACTCTTCTCCTCTCCCGACACCATCACCCAACTCTCCTTTCCTCTCCTCTCCTCTCCTCTCCTGTCCTCTCCTCTCATTGTAGTGTCTTTTTGTATCTTGCTGTGGAAAAAGCAAAGACTGGAAAATGACGTTTTGTGTCAGCAGGGGTAATTTTAGAAACCAAAAATAGACACAGATAGGGGCCTGTGACCTGGGGAGACTCAACCTACAGGTTGGGCAACGCAGCAGGTCAGAGGTCAGAGGTAAGGGATAGAGTGAAGACCTAAGCGTTACCTAGTTTGGTGAAGAAAAGGTGTGTAGGATCTTCTTTCTATTCTGAGTTCACAAAAACAAGTGATGACTACTAGTATAATACTAAGGCACAACAAGTCAGAGTAGCTTGCTTCATGAACCAAGTCTCTAGATGTAGTCCCGAATGCAACAAAGCTATACCTCTTCAGTATTCTCTCTCTTTTACAAGTCTCTAGATGTAGTCCCGAATGCAACAAAGCTATACCTCTTCAGTATTCTCTCTCTTTTACAAGTCTCTAGATGTAGTCCCGAATGCAACAAAGCTATACCTCCTTAGTGTTCTCTCTCTTTGACAAGACTGTTCTGAATGTGAATCAGTTGATCAGGATTTTTATACTACATTGTCTCCTCTTCTCTCACCAACACCCGACTCTCCTCTCCCCTCGTTTCATCTTCTCTTCTTTCCTCTCGTCTCCTCTTCTTTCTTCTCGTCTCTTCTCGTTTCCTCTCCTCTCACTGCCATCCTTCTGTCTTCTCCTCCTTTTCTTTTTTCTTCTCCATCTCCATCTACTTTCCTCTCTTCTCTCCCTCCTGATGTTTTGATGAGACTGAGAGGTTTCTCTGACTTCCTGAACAGACCTCTACTGCACTCTGGAGGTGGACTCATTTGGCTACTTTGTAAACAAAGCAAAGACACGTGTGTACAGGGACACCACTGAACCCAGCTGGAATGAGGTAAGATGCCCAAACCTTAACAGGACTGTAACCCTGTAGTAACAGGATTGTTTATCTGTGTAGCCTTGTAGTAACAGGACTGTTTCTCTGTGTAACTAGTAACCTTAGCATTTTTATAGGCCTGCAGTGGGTGAATGTGTATTTGTTTTTTTTTTTTAAGAGGGAGGACCGTTGAAGGAGTTGATGTGTGTGTGTGTGTGTGTTATTGCAGGAGTTTGAGATTGAGCTGGAGGACTCGCAGACCCTGAGACTTCTATGCTACAGTAAAGCCAAGCACTGCAGAGAGGACGGCGACACAGACAGGATCATGGCCAAAGGGCAGATCCAGGTACAGCCCCCATCTCATACATTCACACCTGTCCAGGTGCAACATCTTACATCAGACATGTCAAAGTCAAGGCGGCCCGCGAATGAATTATCTACGGCCCCCGGGATGATATTTGATTAGTATTAGAACTGGCCCGCAGGCCACAGCCGCCGGCTGTTTTGCACGCACCAATACTCCATTTCCCACCATGCAACGGTAGCCCACAAACTCACTGCGGCGCCGCAAGTGGGCCTCGGCTTCATTATTCATCAGTATTCAGTCAGGGCAGATGTCAACTTTCAGCTACCCCCCTCCCCAGTGTTGTGCCTGAACACGCTCATTGAACAAAAGTTCATGAACTCGCTCATATTTTGAGCTTAACGTGCGAACTGAACGCATTGTATTAGCCTACTACTGCCTGATGAAGGTTACTGTGAAGTCGCTCATTCTGGTGTCTGAACGCACGCTTTTCAGTTTAACTTCGCTGAATAGGGTGTCAGATTTCTACAGAGCCTTCCACGCGAAAACCCCGCTAAAACACACCGTAAAAGGCCTTAATATGGCAGCATGCAGGTCACCATTTGTCAAACTATGGGCCGCGTCCGCAATGTGGACAATGGTCTGCAGAGTGAAATTATTCCCCGGCCATCGCCTGATAATTTGCTGCGCAATTGATCAAGGAGCCGCTGACAGAAAAAGAAAACAAACATTTCTGCATTTAGTAGGAAATACTTGTTTGGTGTCATCAAACACAGAGGCATAGAATTAAGTCGCGGTATGAGCGCTTATTCAATGCATGCGTAACGCTGGTAGCAAAGCTAAGCTTCAACCTATTGGAAGGCTATTTAATTATGAAACGACATTTAATAGAACGACGGGATTTATGCAACTTCCATAAAAACAGAGCACAGACTATATAAAACACTGTTTGGCATTAAGTATTTAAGTCAGCCAAAAGCTATTAATTAGTCTTAGTTAAAGATAGTTAAAGATCTCCAGATCAGTGATTTACGCATGATCTGAAACGCCATTTACCATTCACAAAAGCTGGTATTGTGTTTCCTGAATCCTTACATTCAGGCATTCAAATGAAATGTAATTAGCATATAAATATTCTATCAGTGTATGATGCTTGCATGAGGGAAACATCCCAAAACAACAGCACCCATATAACTGCTGTTGTTTTGAGAAGTATTTCTCATGCAAGCATCGTGCAACAATGCAAAAACAATGAAACTATTGTAGGCCATTTATATTTTACTTATTAGTAAAATATTTATTAGCCATTTATTAGTAAAGCAGTACTCTGATGTGCATGTTTTCACAAACTTTTGTGAACAATCTTAGCACTTTAAACATTGACTGTTTTGAAGTGCATGTATAGCAATATAATATAAAAATAATAATAATTGTGATATCATTATGATAATTTGATGGGGGTGGGAGGAGGGGGTGGGTTCATGTAGGTGGGCCCTATGACCCCAAAGTATGCCTTGACTGGGCCTCAGGTCAAAGAAGTTTGAGAAAGGCTGATGTAGACGACAAAGCAGCAAGGAGGCATCGTATGATCATTTAAACAAGTTTTATAACAAGGTCGGTGAGGATGGGAAAAATCGTACATTTCTGTGCAAACTTCGCACTTCAGTCACAGTCATTATTCATTTAATCATTAAATAAAATACAGTACACGTCTTGGTTCAATAGGTTACGTGCAGTCATTTTAATATGTTTTAATAAACATTGAACCAGTCCGGCCCTCGGCTTGTAGCAAATTTGTTTTTTTGGCCCTCTAATGTATTTGACTTTGACATCCCTGTCTTACATCATCATACCTGTCCAGGTACAGAATCTTACATACTCAAACCTGTCCAGGTGCAGCATTTCACTATCACACCTGTCCAGGTGCAGCATTTTACTATCACACCTGTCCAGGTGCAGCATCTCACACCATCACACCTGTCCAGGACCAACTGTCCTACTATGGACAGCAGCACAAATCTGCTGTATGCATGCATGTTGGTATACATATCTGTATGCATGTGCATCTATTTTGTGTAACGTATGCGTGCGAAGCGACGCGACGCGGTGGTGGGGGCACCCACCACTCTCCTGAGGATTATCCTGAGTGTGCTCGTGTTAAAAGAAAAAAAACACCCTGGGGTGAAGATAGGGTCATGTCTGCACACTGCTGATTGGTTGTTGTGACACACTGGGATTAGCACCATTGGAAAGTATGCCTGCCCACAGAGCCAGTCTGGCCAATCAGAAGAGGGTTGACATTGTGTGTGTGTGTGTGTGTGTGTGTGTGTGTGTGTGTGTGTGTGTGTGTGTGTGTGTGTGTGTGTGTGTGTGTGTGTGTGTGTGTAATTTTTTTTTAAAAACAGTCTTTTTGCTGTTGCACTGATTATGTTAAGTAATCACAACTTTGAAGTGAGCTAGTATTACAGTTTTAGATTTCAGTAGTCAGTGGCTTCAACTTAGATTAGGCTTTCTGTAGAACCAACAACAGAGAGAGGTGTTTGTTCTCATTGATGGATTAGTGAACACGCTCATCCCCTGCTCTGGCAGGCTCACTGAGTGAGTGACTCATGGTCATCCAGAGATGAGGGGATGGCTGGGCTTTCACCCGCTGGCCTCAATTGGCTCAGCCTGTGATCACAGCTAATGACACAGCAGCTAGCTTATCAGGCCACTGCTGGAATGTGGTGAGGGGTGTGTATAAATGCATTCAGTGTGTGTGTGTGTGTGTGTGTGAGAGAGAGAGAGAGAGTGTGAGCGAGAGAGAGAGAGAGAGAGAGAGAGAGCTGAAGAAGAAAACCGCTCAAGAAGAGTCAAGAGTCAATTTATATTGTGCCAAATCAATTGAAGTTGTCTCAACCCTGAACCTCCCAAGGCAGCACAAGAAAGAAGAAGAAACCTTGAGCTGTCTGAGTGTTGCTGGTCTGCTAGTCTGAGTGTTGCTTCTGGTCTGAGTGTTGCTTCTGATCTGAGTGCTGCCGGTCTGAGTGTTGCTGGTCTGAATGTTGCCGTCGATCCAAGTGTTGCTGGTCTGCCGGAGTGAGCTGCAGCTGGTCTGAGTGTTGCTAGTCTGAATGTTGCTGGTCGGCCGGTCTGAATGTTGCTGTCGATCCAAGTGTTGCTGGTCTGCCGGAGTGAGGGCTGCTGCTGGTCTGAGGACTGCCGGTCTGAGTGTTTGCTGCTGGGTGGCGTAATCAGGGTGGGAGGGGAATCCTGGAGCTAATCCCTCGGTTCCATCTGGAGAGACTACAGAGCGACGTGGAGCCCACAGTGGTGCGCAAGCAAGCAGCCAGCCACACACACACACACACACACACACACACACACACACACACACACACACACACACACACACACACACACACACACACACACACACACACCTGCCCGAGGGATACATCTGAAAGGCCCGGTTTAGGGGAACCGGTTCCTGCTGAAGAGAACCAGTTCCTGCTGAAGGGCAGCTGAGGAGGAGGAGGACATGGAGAGGAGAAGGGGGGCGACTCTGTCTGTTAGTGTGGGCTGAGTGGATCAGTCGCCCTGCCTGACTGAGAGAAGGGATTACTCACACCAGTGGACACCAGCGGGAAGCTGCTTGTTTGTTGTTACTCCGTCGTGCTTGTGTGGACCCACAGAGGCCAACAGGCTTCTGAACAGACAGTGTGAACCAGCACCATGAGCCAAGGAGGCTCCAGGACTGAGGAGGAGGGCAGTAGAAGTGAAGAGGAGCAGGAGGGCAGTAGAACTGAGGAGGAGGGCGGTAGAACTGAGGAGGATGGCAGTAGAACTGAAGTGGAAGACACTAGAACTGAGCAAGAGGGCAGGAGGGCTGAGGAAAACGGCAGTAGAACTGAGGAAAAGGGCAGTCGAACTGAGCAGGGGGGCAGTAGAACTGAAGTGGAAAACAGTATAACTGATCAGGAGGGCAGAAGGACTGAGGAAAATGGCAGTAGAACTGAGGAGGAGGAGAACCGTAGAACTGAGGTGGAGGGCAATGAAACTGAGCAGGAGGGCAGTAGAACTGAAGAAAAGGGCAGTAGAACTGAGGAGGAGGAGGGCAAGAGGACTGGGGAGGGGTGCAGTAGAACTAAGGAGGAGGAGGGCAAGAGGACTGGGGAGGAGGGTAGTAGAACTGAGGTGGAGGGCAGTAGGACTGAGAGCAACAGGACTGAAGAGAGCGGCTCCCTGGTAAGTAGCAGTGGAGTGGTTCAAGAGGAGGGGGAGGAAGGAGGTGGTACAAGGACAAACCGAGACAAAGGAACTCCCCCGCTGACACAGGAGAGCAAGGAGGCAGAGGGCTCTGGAGGGAAGACACCACTGGAGAGTGAGGAGGCGCAGGGCTTCGAGGGGAAGGCACCACTGGAGAATGAGGAGGAGCAGGGCTCTGAGAAGACACCACTGGAGAGTGAGGAGGCGCAGGGCTCTGAGAAGAAGACACCACTGGAGAGTGAGGAGGCGCAGGGCTCTGAGAAGACACCATTGAGAGTGAGGAGGCGCGGGGCTCTGAGGAAGACACCACTGGAGAGTGAGGAGGCGCAGGGCTCTGAGAAGACACCACTGGAGAGTGAGGAGGCGCAGGGCTCTGAGAAGACACCACTGGAGAGTGAGGAGGCGCAGGGCTCTGAGAAGACACCACTGGAGAGTGAGGAGGCGCAGGGCTCTGAGAAGACACCACTGGAGAGTGAGGAGGAGCAGGGCTCTGAGGGGAAGACACCACTGGAGATTGAGGAGGAGCAGGGCTCTGAGGAGAAGACACCACTGGAGAGTGAGGAGGCTCAGGGTTCTGATGGGAAGAGGGTCCTGGGAGCAGGAGCTCGTCTCTGGGGCCGTGTGCGCTGTGCCCTGGTCAGACAGAAGGTGAGACCACCGTAGCCCTGACCTGACCCTAGAGAGGCGACAGACCTGATCAGTCAAACTGGATAACAACAAACTGGGATGATGGATGATGGTGGTGGTGATGATGATAATAATGATGATGAAGATAACTATGGTGGTGATTGTGGTGGTGGTGATGATTATGATGATTGTGGTAGTGCTTGTGGTGATAATGATGATTTTGTAAGAGGAGACTGTTGTAGTTGTAGTGATGAGGAGGAAGATGAGAAAACTAATCTATCTGTCATCAGCACTGCTGTTCTTTGTTGCAATGTGGCATCTGGAGGCTGATTTAGAATTAAATCTGTTGCCATGGTGACACCAGCAAATGGACCTTATGTAAGATATGCTTAGTGACTTTAAAATGTTAAAGGCCACCAGCACTGTATGTAAACACACTGTGTGTAAATACACTGTGTGTAAATACACTCTATGTAAACACACTGTGTGTAAATACACTGCAGGGCATTCAGGTGTAAACACATATGCACAGCCTCCCGCAATGCTCTCCGCTGTGGTTCAAAATGGCACCCTGAGTGACTGGACTCTCATCAGTGTAACTTGTGTGCGACCAGAGTGTTTGGTCCTGGTTTGCCTGTTTTTTTAACCCTCTTAGGGTGGGGGTGGGGGTGGGGGGCAGTTGTGCAGAGATTAGTTGTGTTTGTGCAGTGGCACAGCTACCCAATTGTGTTCTTTACATGAAAGCATGAAACTTGGTACACATATAATGCATTGTCAAAGAAGCATTTTGATATATGTGGGCCTATTCTAACATAGGAGCACTGTGATTGCAGATTAAAGTTTGAGATATTTGGGCATATTCTCATGTAGGAGCTAGAGTTGGGGTTAGTTTTATTGCAGTTTAAAGTTTGAACCCACGCTGTGATCAATGGTCACACTGAATATAATGAACACAACTCCAAATTCTCTAACAAAGAAGTGAATGTATATGACAAACATAAGAGCCTATATTGTTTGATTGGAATCAGATTATGTTTATCTAAAACAAGGGTCAATCAAGGGTGTGTATCTGAACATGCGTACTCTTTGATATTAAGTGTGCGCGTGCGTGTGTGCGTGTGTGTGTGTGTGTGTTTAAGTTTGTAAGAAAGAGTGTGTTTGATTTGAGGATTGCTCTGTTTTTTACCCAGCTGGATCAGCAGACCCTTCAGGGCAAAGACTGGCAGAGGGCTGTCATCGGTATGAATGGGGTCAGTAACAGCAGTGTGTTAACTACACCACAACTGCACTACAAGTACATTTTAACAACACTACAACTGCAATACAAGTACATTTCAACAACACTACAACTGCAATACAAGTACACTACAACAACACTACAACTGCACTACAAGTACACTTCAACAACACTACAACTGCACTACAACAACACTACAACTGCACTACAACAACACTACAACTACGCTACAACAATACTACAACTACACTACAACAACACTAAAACTGCACTACAAGTACACTACAACAACACTACAACTGCAACTACAACAACACTACAACACTACAACTGCACTACAACAACACTACTACTATACTACAACACTACTACAACTGCACTACAATTATACTACAACATTACAGCTAGACTACACCACCACCATATCACAACAACAACACTCCATCAAATTTGGATTCTAAAGATGTTCTTTTATTTTTGGTGCTATTGCAGATTGAAATCAAATTGTCCATGAAGTTCACCAGCAGAGAATTTAGCCTGAAGAGGATGCCATCCAGGAAGCAGTCCGGTGTCTTCGGGGTGAAGATTGCAGTCGTGACCAAGTAAGCGTCGGAGAGGCGGCTCTGTTACTGACCCGCTGCAGTGCTGCAGATCCTGCATTTGAATCAGAGCCAATTACTGCAGTCCAACTCATCAGTCAGAGATGATACAGGATGGTTATGGTTCTGACCTTTTCATCTCTGGCTGTGAGTTATAGATATTGGCCACAGACCTGTTCAGCTGTGAGTTTGTGTTATAAAACTTAGCCACAGACATGTTCAGCTCTGGCACCTGGACCTGCTGTTCCTAAAAAATAAACGGGGAGAATGAGAATGGCTCTCAGTGAGGCACTGGCCACAGCCCAACTAGGTACATCCCTGCACACACACACTCACACACACACAGCACCTTTACATGGTCAGAGCCAGTATCTTTGGTCTGTCGACCTCTTCCTGTGTTTTATTCTGTGCTAATATGTGGTGGACACAACCTCACTGTGGTGTGTGTGTGTGTGTGTGTGTTGGTCACAGGAGGGAGCACTCCAAAGTACCACTCATCGTGCGTCAGTGTGTGGAGGAGATTGAGAGGCGGGGCTTAGAGGAGGTCGGCATCTACCGCGTTTCAGGGGTTGCCACGGATATCCAAACCCTCAAAGCAGCTTTCGACTCCAGTGAGTGTGTGTGTGTGAGTGTGTGTGTGTTCATTCATGCATATTAGCTTGCTGTAACATGTGCTTACTTGTTGTGCACAGGTAAACTGATGAGTCATAGCTAGGTGTAACATCAATAGATAAGCTCTGAAGCCCAGGAACATCAATGGAGATAAAGGTGTAAAAACACCATTGGTCAATCTCAGAAGTCTAGAAAGATTGGTTATAATCTCAGAAGTGTAGAAACATTGGCTATAATCTTAGAAGTGTAAAAACACCATTAGTTAATCTGAAGTGTAGAATCACCATTCAGTAATGCCAGAAGTGTAGAAAGATCATTGTTTAATCATAGAAGGTCTCACCGTCTTTTTCTACAGTCATTAATCCTAGAGACTCATGTTAAGGAAACAAACATGTAAGTGTCAATAAGTGTGTGTGTGTGTATGTGTGTGTGTGTGTGTGTGCATGCATGCATGCGAGTGCATGTGTGTGTGCATATATATGTGTGTGTGTGTGTGTGTGCATATATGTGTGTGTGTGTGTGTGTGTGTGTGTGTGTGTGTGTGTGTGTGCGTGTGGTTGTGTGTGTGCACTGATGGGCTGTCCTTTGTGACCTGTAGATAATAAAGATGTGTCCGTGCTGATGAGCGAGATGGATGTGAACGCCATCGCTGGCACTCTGAAGCTGTACTTCCGCGAGCTCCCGGAGCCCCTCTTCACCGACGAGCTGTACCGCAACTTCACCGGAGGCATCGGTGAGTCGCTCGACACGCCTCGGCCTTCATCAACTGCTAACACAACCTGTGTTAAGGAAGTGTGGTCGCCCCAACGCAACCTCAATACAAATCTATAGAACACTTGGTTATGTCAAACATGCTAAAAATTGTGGAATTTTGTTTGACACGGAGTTAAAATATAATAATCAAATAAATGTTATTGTGAAATTGTCTTTTAACTATTTCAGAGTTTAAAAGTAAAATCAAGCATATTTTCTTTTCGATAATTTGAGACAATTATCCATGCTTTTATCTCTTCTCGTCTAGATTATTGCAAGGCTGAAGTTGTGCCTTATCACTCTGATTTCGGTTGTCTTGTTGTGTTGATACATGCACTGCCACTATGGTTTCAGAACATACAATTACATCATCGGTCAGTAAAGTTCTGGTCTCCCCTGCTGGTCTGTCTGATGTCTGATGCAAAGTTCCCGTCTCTCTCTCTTCAGGTCTGTCTGACAGCGTGGCCAAGGAGAGTTGTATGCTGAACCTGCTGCTGTCGCTGCCTGAGCCCAACCTGCTCACCTTCCTCTTCCTTCTCGACCACCTCAAAAGGTAACAATGCATAGCTGCATTCGATGTCACTTCCTGTCTGGCTCCTTTGCTCAGCTGGTGGAATGTGATTTAAATAGTGCCTGCGATTTCTTCTCTATCTAATCTTCACCTGTGCTCTCTCCTTTCATCTGTCTGTCTGTGTGTGTGTGTGTAGGGTGGCTGAGAATGAGTGTGTAAACAAGATGTCCTTCCACAACCTGGCAACTGTGTTTGGCCCCACCCTTATGCGTCCCTCAGAGAAAGACACCAAGACGCCCATGCAGCCCATCATGATGACTGAGAGCTGGTCTCTGGAGGTCATGTCGCAGGTAGAGTTTGTGTGTGTGTGTGTGTGTGTGTGTGTGTGTGTGTGTGTGTGTGGGAGCTGTGCACTATCTTCTCGTCTTCATGACCTGTGATCTGTGTCCGTGCTGATGGCGAGATGGATGTGAACGCCATCGCTGGCACTCTGAAGCTGTACTTCCATGAGCTCGGGCCCCTCTTCACCCGGCAGAGCTGTACGCCTTCACGAGGAGGCATGGGTGAGTAAGCTCACGACGCTCGGCCTTCATCAACTGCTAACACAACCTGTGTTAAGGAGATGTGGTGCTAGCATAACCTCAATACAAATCTATAGAACACTTGGTTATGTCAAACATGCTAAAAATTGTGGAATTTTGTTTGACACGGAGTTAAAATATAATAATCAAATAAATGTTATTGTGAAATTGTCTTTTAACTATTTCAGAGTTTAAAAGTAAAATCAAGCATATTTCCTTCAACTAGAGACAATTATCCATGCTTTTATCTCTTCTCGTCTAGATTATTGCAAGGCTGAAGTTGTGCCTTATCACTCTGATTCCAGGTCCAGGTGTTGCATGGCCCTATTCAACTAGAGACAATCCCCGCCTGACAGCAAAGCGTCAAGTCTCCCTTCTCTAGACGGCAAGAGGAGAGTCTCCCTCCCTCTCCGACACCAAGTCTAGAGGACTGATTAGTCCCTACCCCCGACATGTTGTGTTACCTTGGAGGGCCCTGCGCAGCTGGGGTTACATCGCTGGCCAGTGCGGAAAGGGGCACGCGCTATATTGCCTGACACTAAAACAACCAGCCTGTGTTTCATCCTTAAATCATCCTATTGGACCATGATCACAATCAGTTTGTAGGCGCTATGCATTTAGCATGCACTACTGTCTGTGTGTGGAACACACTACTGTCTGTGTGGTACACACTACTGTCTGTGTGTAATATGCACTACTGTCTGTGTGGTACACACTACTGTCTGTGTGTAATATGCACTACTGTCTGTGTGTAGTATGCACCACTGTCTGTGTGTAATATGCACTACTGTCTGTGTGTAGTATGCACTACTGTCTGTGTGGTACACACTACTGTCTGTGTGTAGTATGCACTACTGTCTGTGTGTAGTATGCACTACTGTCTGTGTGTAATATGTACTACTGTCTGTGTGTAATATACTACTGTCTGTGTGTAGTATGCACTACTGTCTGTGTGTAGTATGCACTACTGTCTGTGTGTAATATGTACTACTGTCTGTGTGGTACACACTACTGTCTGTGTGTAGTATGCACTACTGTCTGTGTGGTACACACTACTGTCTGTGTGTGGAACACACTACTGTCTGTGTGGTACACACTACTGTCTGTGTGTGGAACACACTACTGTCTGTGTGGTACACACTACTGTCTGTGTGTAGTATGCACTACTGTCTGTGTGGTACACACTACTGTCTGTGTGGTACACACTACTGTCTGTGTGGTACACACTACTGTCTGTGTGGTACACACTACTGTCTGTGTGTAGTATGCACTACTGTCTGTGTGTATATGCACTACTGTCTGTGTGTAGTATGCACAAGAGGCGCTATGCAGACACTAAAACAGCCAGCCCTGTGTTCATCACTTAAATCATCCTATTGGACCATGATCACAATCAGTTTGTAGGCGCTATGCATTCCAGCATGTATTTGCACTTCAGAGAATTCTTTTCCACTGATTGTTTATGTCTAAAAGTCTGTCTGTGCATAATAATGCTCTTATAGAGCAAGACAAACACGTTAACTTTTGATGGGGGGGAAAGCAGTAGATTAGGGCACTTCATTATTATACAGTAGGCATATCGAAATCTTTCCTTTTGGCTACTGAGCACTTGCAGTCATTCTTTGCTGTAACCGATCATGTAAATTTGCCCAATGGTCTAGAAACAATTCCACACCTACAGCCAGGTAAGCCTTGGCAGCAGGTTATGCACATTCACAGTGAGGGCTAGTGATGTGTAAGCTAGCATATGTACCTATGGGGTTAGGGTAGGTTAACCCTACAAGCCACCTGAGTTACCCGAGAGAAAAATAATGTCTCATTTGGCTGATTATGGGAGAGATGTAATAATCAGGCCCAGCACACACACAATAGCATATTTAGCTCAGGTCCTTAGTGTGCTGCACATTCCATGATGTTAATTTAGCTTACTAAAATCGTTCCAGATCTTATCAATACACTTTTTTACTAGTTGCTGTCCATCAGTACACAGGTTAATGCCTTTTGCACTGTAGTACCGTTTGTGTGTAGTACGCACTACAGTCTGTGTATAGTACGCACTACTGTCTGTGTGTATATGCACTACTGTCTGTGTGTAGTATGCACTACTGTCTGTGTGTAATATGCACTACTGTCTGTGTGTAATATGTACTACTGTCTGTGTATAGTACGCACTACTGTCTGTGTGTGGAACACACTACTGTCTGTGTGGTACACACTACTGTCTGTGTGTAATATGCACTACTGTCTGTGTGTGTTACGCACTACTGTCTGTGTGTAGTATGCACTACTGTCTGTGTGTAATACGCACTACTGTCTGTGTGTAGTACGCACTACGGTCTGTGTGTAGTACGCACTACTGTCTGTGTGTAGTACGCACTCCTCTGTCTGTGTGTAGTATACACTCCTCTGTCTGCTGCTGATCTATTATGCTTCCTGTGGCCAAGATTAACAAACTGATAGAAACACACCAGATTAACAAACTGGTGAAAACAGACCAGGATTATTAACAAACTGATGGAAACAGACCAAGATTAACAAACTGGGTGAAAAGAGACCAAGATTAACAAACTGGGTGAAAAGAGACCAAGACTAACAGTGCTGTAAGAGACCAAGACTACCACAGTGATGTTATATATATATATATAGACTAAGACTAGTACAGTGATGGAAAAGAGGCTGGTTTGATTTGGAAAATAGACAAAGGTATAGAATTATAGTCAGTATGGTCCTATATTAAAGTGTAGGTACTTACAGTGTACAAATGAATGTTTCAAAGGGACCATTCCCTTCTTTTTTTCCTGATTACTCACAGCTCTCCGTGAAAGGATTACAAGCAATAGTTAGCCTCTTTTTGTAGCATATCTGTTTCTATTTGGAGATTTCTCAGTTGTCAATACTTTCAGTTTACGAGTAGAGGCAACTTTGATTTTAGTGGTAATCTGCGATTATACTGTGCCAATGTTTTGATTTCCGTTCAAGTTTAATTTGTTTGAGAGATGTATTGGACTTTACTTACTGTATGTAGATATAATCTTCTTAAACCTAGTATCTGATCTAACATGCAGGCATGTTTATGATGAGTATTTGCTTGTCATTCCCTCTGGATACACACTCTCCCTTTCTGAAGGTCCACCCTCTCATAGAGCAGTTTGCACCAGAGGGCTTGAGTGGGGTGTTTGGACTGTCACATGTTTACTGGTGTTTGTTTTTGTTTGTTTGTTTGTTCATCCTTGCTTTGTGAACTCCTCTGCTGTAATCTCTTTTCTAAGTCACCCTGGCCTGTGTGCCTGTAGAAACTGGGCGCTTGCTGTACCTCTGATCCACCCTCCTGCAGCACAATAAGACTGGACAGTATAGGCACAAAATTGCTGCTCACCTGACTATAGTTTCAACTTTTAGTCCACTGGAGATGAATAGGAAATGTAATGAGCTACTGCACAAGGTGATGATGGGCTTCTTACTGCTGTATTGAAGCTACTGCACACAGTGATACTGGGCTTCACCGCTGCTGTACTGGTGAACTGCCTGAAGTAAAAGTAAAGTGGAGTAAATCTTCGATAGAAGTTAAAGGTTTAGAAGTTCTGTCTTAAAGCCAGGATATGCAAAGCAATAAACTTACTTACCATACAGGGAAGACTTTTCTTTCATAGTACGTAAGATTGTCCCACTTGGTCCCTGAAAACTCTGTTGTCTCATGTGAATTTAATGTATTACATAAAGCAAAGTCAGACCATTAATATCTGAACTGTTACCTGAGCACAGTATTGCTTGCATTGCATTGATGCTTGCCGGTGGGTTTCCCGACGTTCAAAGTGCTGCTGCATGCAACCACTGCACCCAGGAGGTAGCGATGCTTCGCTAACATGGGAATGTACTGTAGTTCAGAGTGTGTCTGCTTAGAAAATTGCTCTGTCTCATTTTACATTGTTATTTCTACATGTGGTAAATACACAAGTCACAACATGGAAATTGGACCATTTTGGAGTTGTTAAGAAGTATTGTCACTTTTGGGAGCTATACTAGGCCACTTTCAGGGAATTACACTAGGGGTGTTATTACTGAATTACACTTCACCACAGTAACTTTTCAAGGTTTCACATCCAAGTAGCCAAAGCCTGGGTAGGCTATCCATTGGTCTGGCTGCTAGCTTAAAGACATTATTTATAGCCTAATAAATAATAATAATTGTAATAATATTATAGTAGCAGTAGCCTAATATTCCAGTTATTTGGGGAATGGGCAATTACCCTTTCGTTAAGGCAAGCGGAATGAGGAAAGCTACATTAACATTTAGTTCACTTTCTGCATTGCTACGGTTTAATGTAAAACAGGTGACTTTAGGTCAAAAAATAAGAACGCCCGAAGAACACACGTCTTATTACGAGCGCAGACCGGACAGCTGCTGGTGTGGCATGCACACTCTGTAGAGGCAGAATATGCTGCTCTGTGCTTTCAATCAGCCGGGGGCCGCCTACAATGGAAATGTGACAACAGGGGGAACTGATCCCTGGCGAGCCGATGTAGAAAAACCTAAGTACGAGGTGTCTCAATTTCACATCAGTGCGGAACTCCCACGTCACCTGATGCGTATTATACCGAACACTTCGATAAAAGTGCAACCCAAGGTAAGGGCACTCACTGCCTTCTCTGTTGTCTTACTAAATTAGCTAACTAACAGTTAGCATTAGCCAGCTACTCCAATGTTTGCTAACTCATCTGGGCTGCTAACGTTCTCTGCGCTACACAGTAGACGTGGAGATTCCAGTTTATTGTGCAGGGCTCTGATGAAACTGCATATTTGGTAACATTTTACTTGTGCAGAGACGAACGAACGACAATTATTCTTTAAATAAGTGTAATGTTTGTCACCAAATGCCAGGCTCCTTAGTAATTGTAGTTCACTCAACGTTGAAGTATGCAATTTAGCACCAAAAGCTGACCTACGTCGGCCAGCTAACGTTAGCTAACTAACCCAGGTACATTGCAGGGCATGGTAACGTAACGTTAGACATGTAATTCTTTATCTATTTCATAGAGTCAATTCAATGGAGACCTAGCCTACTTTACATTTAACATTAAACGGACGCGTCGGTCCTTGTAACTGTAGCCAGACTCTAGGAACTCTGGGACTCTTCCTTCTGGGGATATATCTGTGCAGCGTTTAAAAAGACGTCCCAGACCCCGTAATATCATGGTATTCAATACCATGGATTTTTGGGCTACAACTGTAGACTTCTATGTGTGTTGCAACGTGAAAATACATGTTTTATTATTCAGTTCAGTTCCGTTCAGTTGACAGCTGTATTCTAAATTGTCCTAGAATGAATGCTGGACCTATGACAACTAATGCCTTCTTGGAGTGAGACCCCTAGTCAATTCTGACTACCGAACCTTGTTTGGAGTCTGAATATAGCCTATTCTTTGGAACAGTGGATCCTAGGTTCATGCACCACTTCATGCCACACAGCGCAGCCGTCCTAACTATTAAGCATGTTACTTTATTCTGATCCCTCCACGTAGCATCACACACTTGTATTGAGGCTGAGGGTTTGGCCTAAGATTTAATTTTTCCGACGGTGGGATGATGCTCTTGAAATGGCTGCAGTTTTGGCCAAGGAATGTGGCTTATGCAATAAGTCTGCCTGCTTCTGGAGTCTTCCTGCAGGAAACCAAGTAACCCCTGTGAAAAGTATTGTGTTCGTCAAGACCAGCCCCTCATGGTCTCAGTCAAGCCCTCCAAACTAAACACATTCCATAGCTGTAGCAATAGAGGGCTTCAGTCTGTGGGTCTATGAAACTACAGGGTGCTTAGGAGAATTGCTGCCCCATAAATGTTTGAATAATTGGTAATGCAAGCGCTGAAGTGAAATGTTTATTATGGTTATGGATTTAGCAGACACCTTTGTCCAAAGCGACACATAAATACAAAACAACATAATGATATTTAAAATTGAACAGGGAACAGATTAGAATGTAGGTCAAATACAATAAGGAGAATAGTTATAATACACAATAATATCAATTCAATATTATATGAATGAGTATCTCCAAGCACAATAATCCAACACTGCATCACCTCTTCAGCAAAGAATCAGAACTGAAAGAGTGAAAACTCAAGACACTTTTTCAGAGCCTCTGAGAATTGGGTCAAGACAGTTAAAGGCACAGTCTGCGATTCGGTTCCTTTTTACCTTTTAGCCTACCCTTCAGAAAACTTCCCCTCACAGTTGTCAAGCTGTCCTCTGGTGTTTATGCACAGCCCTAGCTCTGACCGAGCCATGAACAACCTCAGCCAATCAACACACTGCTTCAAGAGCACAAAAGTTAGGCATGACATTTGATTGTCTCTCAGAGATTTCTCATTCTCTGAAAGTATTTATTTATTTATTTCATTAGGTTGCGTAATCCTCCTACTCTTGTGTGATGAGTTCTAGAACGTCATGCCACTGGTTCATATGCCAAACGGGACATTAGTTAGGCTGTAGACGGTTCATGTAGTTTATGGACATTGCATAACCGGGCGTCCAGGAAGCTCTATGCATAAAACCAGCCTAATGTTTCCATTTTGGAGACCAGAGAGGATGGCGTGGGGATGAGGAATTGATGAGCAGTGGGCCCGATGGGTGTCTGTCCGACCGCAGCCGTAGAATCTGCTACACTCAAGGTGGGCAAGTCTAAGAGCTTCAATGGGAGTTGCCATGTCTGGTAGTCTTAGAGGAGGGTTATGTCAGTGCGATCCTGGAGGAACGCTTGCTTCCGCTCCGTGAGTGAGCTCAGGCTGCTGTTGGGGACATGCGGAGAATGTTAAGGAATTTCTTCTTCTTTGCTGCAAAGCCAATTATCTGTGATGTTGAAGGAGCAGTGAAGAATGTGGGCCATTTACAGCTCTTTGCTTTCAGTAAACACGTGGCTGGACTGCTGTTTTTAATGTGTTCCCTGAACTTTGACCTTTGACTGGTAAACTGTTGAAGGGCGGAATTGGCGTGCAGGTCACTGGTCAAAGTCATGGGTGTAAAAGTTGTGATAAAAGCAATACTGAGCGCAGTGAGAAAGGGCTTTCGTGTAAAAAGGGCTTTATCTGTAAAGGCAGTATGCACTGTGCTCCCTACTGGGTTCAGAGCAAAATAGTAGTCAAGGTGAACTTTGACCCTGGTGTGTGGGAGAACTTGCAGAGCAGCATGCTTTAACCGTTCTTGTGCCATTGAAAATAATAATAGTGGGTTTCAGAGCGAGGCGGTGCTGTTGTGTTGTATGTGAAGGCCGTGTAACCATATTTGGTAAATGTAGGTTTGTGTGTGTGATGGAGTATGTTTTTTAGAATCAAGCTTAGACGCGTAAATTCAAACACACACACACACCAGTACACAGACACACATAGCCATTCAAATGCACAAACACACAGCCATTCAAACACACAGCCATTCAAACACACAGCCATTCAAACACACAGCCATTTGAAGACACAGAGACTGTACGGCTAGTTCGCACAGGAAGCTGACAGGAAGTGACTCCCTCATAAGCATGGGCAGTTCGCGACTGATTCGGTCAGAAAGAACGAATCCCGAAGGTGAACGACGAGAACTGATTCCCAAAACAAGAGAACTGGTTATTTCTTAACATACAAAAATATGGTCATGTAATAAAAGATACTGAGTCTAAAACGTGAATGAGCGTACTACAGCAGGTAGCAGCCGCGTTGCCATGGGTAAACAAATGATAGGCCTGGCTTTACTTACGTGCCTGCCTGCCAGCGCTAGAACTTGGATGACGCCATTTGATTCTTACTGCATTCCATTCAGTATATTTATGAAAAAAGGCACGTATGTGCTTAATATTATCCTTGATATTTACATAAATGATGTTACAGACCATATGTCAACCAGATATGGCGTTCTAAAGGATATTTGACTTAAGACAACCGAGACGGTGTTCTAAAGCATATTTTGACTTAGGGAACTGAAGGAACTGAAAGAACGAATCAAACGAACGATTTGTGAAGGTGAAGGGAACTGAAAGAACTGATTCCCGGAATAGAATCATTTGGCCCATGCCTACTCCCTCACCATCTCATGCACCCTCTCTCTCCCCCTCTCTCTGTCTGTTTGTCTCTCTCTCTGTCTCTCACTTTCTCCTCCCTCCTCGGCTGTCCAGTTAGCTCTCTCTGTCTCTCCCCCTCCTGTTCCTCTTGCCTCTCTGTGTTTCCATGAGGTTACACAAACATAAAGCCGATGGTCTAAAGCAGGACTGTGGCTTTGTGTGCTGACCTAGGCTTCAGGGAACATAGGCTTTGATGAACATGCCGCTAAACAAACATCATGGCCCCTACAACTCACATACACACACACATACACACAGACCCCACCAGTCAGCCCACTGGAGGCACACCTGTGCCTTTGTTTTGTGTAAACCAGAGAGGAGGTGCATGGAATGCTTTATAGAGATGCACAGGGAACACTTTATAGAGATGCACAGGGGATGCTTTATAGAGATGCACAGGGAACACTTTATAGAGATGCACAGGGGATGCTTTAGTCAAAAGTCAAAGTCTGCTTTATTGTCAATTTCTTCACATGCCAAGACATACAAAGAGATCGAAATCTCACTATCCCACGGTGGAGACGAGACATAATTTTACCAATTAAGTCCACAGATAAACATAACATTCAAGTAAACAATAAAAAGTAAATAAGAAGGCACATACAATAAATAAATAAGAGCAGCAAAATTGGGTTGAAATTGTGCATAGACAGTCAATATAGTAGTGCAAAGTCAGGCCAATAAATGGCTGAGGTAGTTCTGTTTGACCTAAGTAAGCAAGTGGCATAGTGGTGCAAGTTATGTAAGAGCAGCAGAAGTTTGTTGTGTTTTCAGGACAACAGGACAACAACAACCAAGTTGCAAAGTGTACAAGTGGAGTAGTGCATCTCTATAAAGCGTCCCCTGTGCATCTCTATAAAGTGTTTCCTGTGCATCTCTATAAACACTTTACAGGGAACACTTTATAGAGATGCACAGGGGAGATTTTATAGAGGTGCACAGGGGACGC
The DNA here is from genome assembly GCF_017589495.1 of Alosa alosa. Taxonomy (NCBI): domain Eukaryota; kingdom Metazoa; phylum Chordata; class Actinopteri; order Clupeiformes; family Clupeidae; genus Alosa; species Alosa alosa. The sequence goes on from NC_063193.1 coordinate 27,758,026, forward strand.
TTTATAGAGCTGCACAGGGGACGCTTTATAGAGCTGCACAGGGAACGCTTTATAGAGCTGCACAGGGAACACTTTATAGAGATGCACAGGGACATAGAAAATATGCTGAATTATTAAATTATATGTTGAAATTTTCGTGAACTGCCATGCAAACTTGAAAAAATGTTGATGCCTGTTTTGTTCACGCGTCATATTTAAATAAGATTTCATTCATATCTCAAGAGCTGTCAAACATTACCTCATCATCAGGGTGAACAAGTGGGAATCCATCCTGGTCATGATATTTTAAGGCTTTGGTATTTTTAAATATTCTCTGCAATTTGTGTGTAACAATGGTCTGTTTATTGTAGCCTATGAGGTGCTGCTTCGCCGCATCATCAGTAACTGACGTCTCTTAAAAGTGATGTGAGTGAGCAGAACATCTCATATCTGTCTCTCCTTGATTCCTCCAACCTCCTTACATTCCTTCCGCGTTTCCTTCACAAATTTAATTAGAAAGAGGGGTTAGGACGGAAGGATAGGAAGGAAGGGAGGATTGACAAATAGAGGGATGATATGCACCCATCCAGATGTACAAGGGACGCTTTGTAAAGATGCACAGGGGACGTTTCCAGAGTGAGTTATCTGTGCCCCCCTCTCTCCGGGTTTAGTTTCCAGAGGGAGTTATCTCTGCCCCCTCTCTGGGTTTAGTTTCCAGAGTGAGTTATCTGTGCCCTCTCTCTGGGTTAAAGTGAGTTATCTCTGCCCTCTCTCTCTGAGTTCAGTTTCCAGAGTGAGTTATCTGTGCACCTATCTCTGGGTTTAGTTTCCAGAGGGAGTCATCTCTGCCCTCTTTCTCTGGGTTTAGTTTCCAGGTCTGAGTTCAGTTTCCAGAGTGAGTTATCTCTGCCCCTCTCTCTGGGTTTAGTTTCCAGAGTGAGTTATCTCTGCCCTCTCTCTGGGTTAAAGTGAGTTATCTCTGCCCTCTCTCTAAGTTCAGTTTCCAGAGTGAGTTATCTCTGCCCTCTCCCTCTGGGTTTAGTTTCCAGCTCTCTGGGTTTAGTTTCCAGAGTGAGTTATCTCTGCCCTCTCTCTGGGTTAAAGTGAGTTATCTCTGCCCTCTCTCTGGGTTCAGTTTCCAGAGTTAGTTATCTCTGCCCTCTCCCTCTGGGTTTAGTTTCCAGCTCTCTGGGTTTTAGTTTCTGGGTTTAGTTTCCAGCTCTCTGGGTTTAGTTTAAAAGTGAGTTATCTCTGCCCTCTCTCTGGGTTCAGTTTCCAGAGTGAGTTATCTCTGCCCTCTCCCTCTGGGTTTAGTTTCCAGAGTGTTATCTCTGCCCTCTCCCTCTGGGTTTAGTTTCCAGCTCTCTGGGTTTAGTTTCCAGAGTGAGTTATCTGTGCCCTCTCTCTGGGTTAAAGTGAGTTATCTCTGCCCTCTCCCTCTGGGTTTAGTTTCCAGAGGGAGTCATCTCTGCCCTCTTTCTCTGGGTTTAGTTTCCAGGTTGAGTTTTCTGTGCCCATCTCTCTGGGTTCAGTTTCCAGAGTCAGTTATCTCTGCCCTCTCTCTGGGTTAAAGTGAGTTATCTCTGCCCTCTCTCTGGGTTCAGTTTCCAGAGTGAGTTATCTCTGCCCTCTCCCTCTGGGTTTTGAGTTTCTCTGCCCTCTCCCCTCTGGGTTAAAAGTGTTATCTCTGCCCTCTCCCTCTGGGTTTAGTTTCCAGCTCTCTGGGTTTAGTTTCCAGGTTGAGTTATCTGTGCCCTCTCTCTGGGTTAAAGTGAGTTATCTCTGCCCTCTCTCTGGGTTCAGTTTCCAGAGTGAGTTATCTCTGCCCTCTCCCTCTGGGTTCAGTTTCCAGAGTGAGTTATCTCTGCCCTCTCCCTCTGGGTTCAGTTTCCCTCTCCCTCTCCCTCTGGGTTTTAGTTTCCAGTTTATCTCAGCTCTCTGGGTTTAGTTTCCAGCTCTCTGGGTTTAGTTTCAGTGTGAGTTATCTCTACCCTCTCTCTGGGTTAAAGTGAGTTATCTCTGCCCTCTCTCTGGGTTCAGTTTCCAGAGTTAGTTATCTCTGCCCTCTCCCTCTGGGTTTAGTTTCCAGCTCTCTGGGTTTAGTTTCCAGAGTGAGTTATCTGTGCCCTCTCTCTGGGTTAAAGTGAGTTATCTCTGCCCTCTCCCTCTGGGTTTAGTTTCCAGAGGGAGTCATCTCTGCCCTCTTTCTCTGGGTTTAGTTTCCAGGTTGAGTTTTCTGTGCCCATCTCTGGGTTCAGTTTCCAGAGTGAGTTATCTCTGCCCTCTCCCTCTGGGTTAAAGTGAGTTATCTCTGCCCTCTCTCTCTGGGTTCAGTTTCCAGAGTGAGTTATCTCTGCCCTCTCCCTCTGGGTTAAAGTGAGTTATCTCTGCCCTCTCCCTCTGGGTTAAAGTGAGTTATCTCTGCCCTCTCCCTCTGGGTTCAGTTTCCAGCTCTCTGGGTTTAGTTTCCAGGTTGAGTTATCTGTGCCCTCTCTCTGGGTTAAAGTGAGTTATCTCTGCCCTCTCTCTGGGTTTAGTTTCAGAGTTGAGTTATCTGTGCCCTCTCTCTGGGTTCAGTTTCCAGAGTGAGTTATCTCTGCCCTCTCCCTCTGGGTTCAGTTTCCAGAGTGAGTTATCTCTGCCCTCTCCCTCTGGGTTCAGTTTCCAGCTCTCTGGGTTTAGTTTCCAGAGTTAGTTATCTGTGCCCTCTCTCTGGGTTAAAGTGAGTTATCTCTGCCCCCCATTCGCTCGCTCTGCCAGGGAATGTGTCCACTCGGCACTCCAGTGGGGTTTGGATGCGTAAGCAGGCGCTCAGCAGTGCGGGGTTCCAGGGCTGCAGCTGCGAAACATTAGTTCTCCGAAACTGCTCTCTGCTGAAGGAACGAATCAGATTCACTTCAGATGAGACCCACGAGGACGATAAAGGATCGTAAAAAAATCAGAGAAAACCTCAGGTCTGGAAAATCTGAACAACTCTCCCCAACAAGTGAGCGAGTGGGGAGTGGAAGACGAGAGAGGAGAAGCGTAGAAAAGAAAGAAGGGGGGGCGGGTCACAAAAGGGCCACTGTGCATCTCGTACACCTCTCACACACACACACACACACACACACACACACACACACACCTTATGCACTCCTCACACACACATACACCTTATGCACTCACACGCACATTATGCACTCCACACACACACACACCTACATACCCCTCACACACACAATAAAAGATGAAGGATGAGTGTTTGGATCCTAGTGCTGTTTTTTCCCCCTACTTTCAGTAAAGTGTTGTTTTCAGACAGTATGGTGTGTGTTGTGTGTGTGTGTGTTAAAAATGATTTGTTTGCCCCCTGCAGAGCCAGCAGTAGATGTGTGGACTGTGGTGTGTGTGTGTGTGTGTTAATAATGATTTGTTCGCCCTTGCAGAGGCAGCAGTAGATGTGTGGGCTGTGGTGTGTCCAGCATGAAGAGAGCGGGGCGGCCGGCCGTCTCTAAGGCTCCCGCCACCAGCCCTGCCGCCAAAGGCCCTGCTAAGTCTTCCAGCTCCACTCCTGCTGCTGCTGCTGCTGCTGCTCCTGCCACGGCTACTCTGGACAAGGTGCTCACTCACTCACTCACTCCTCACTCACTCACTCACTCACTCACCAGTGTTTCCCCTAGAAAATTTTCCAGCAGCGGTGCTGTTGATCGTAGGAAGCCACCACCCCCCCCCCCACAAAAAAAAAAAAATTGAAAAATGACTCCTTAAATGGTGACTTCTGGTGGATTTTGTGAAAGAAATGGACAGATTGAGTTACAAATTATGACATAACCATCAACACAAGCATTTACAAAGCATGATTATTGCAGTACTTGAACAGGATTATTCATGTTTTTCTTTCACCTTTTTCCTTTACATTATTAGTAATTAGCCACTGTACAACTGTACACTGTAGGCCACTGTACAAACTATTACTACTTAGAATATACAGCGCTGTGCATCAGTTAAGACATTTATTTATATAATAACATTTATTTATTAACGATACATGATGCATTAAAAAATAATTGATGTCCTATTTTTTTTTTTTTAATTAAGGCATTAAGACAAAAGGCAAAAGATGTTTTTTATTCCTCCCATTAGTCAATTTCAGCATGGGTGTCTTAACTTTTGCACAGCACTGTATAAACTATAAGACTTCTCTTTCATGTCATTACACTGTATTGGTGCTGTGCAAGTCGAATTGAGTGCCTGTCACTTTAATGCCGTGACGGCCAGTGAGGCTTGCTTGATTCTCACGGTTTTAAGCTAACTTAGTAGCGTTGTTGTGCATGGTGCATAAGAATATGTGGATGAAATGAATTATGTTTTCCATGTCATTTGGTAAAATAAATGCTCAAAAACTCGATGAAAATCTATCTTGGATTATAGGAGATAAGTGTCTTGTATCATTTCTATAATTTTGGTGAGCTCTACAGGAATTACAAACTATCTCCAGATGTAAATGGTTGCGTATCCTATTACTCAAATTCAATTGAACCCACCAATAGGCTAGCTAGACCTTAGTTTCACAGCCTAGGTATGTTAGCAACACAGGGCTTGAAAGCATTGCCTGTATCACAAACAAAAACGAAACACTGCGTGGAAATTATCAGGAAATAGGCTACTGAAGGTAGGGGAGAGCTATCTATCTAATTTGTGTTTAATTTAACCTTAAACATAAACACAAAAAAGCATGATCTCCTGTGGAATACCTGACTGCGCCTTCAACGTTAGCCTACTATTATTTGTTGACATCAAACCTGAACGAACGGCAGCTGTTCCTGAAGTTCACTTGCATGTTTTTTTTTTTTTTTTTTTTTAATTGGCCAACTTTTTTGCAGTGGCGCTTGAATTCCAGGAGCGGCGCTGCGCCGCTGATGAATACATTGTAGGGGAAACACTGCTCACTCACTCACACACTCACGCACGCACAAACACACACACACGTACACACACACACACACACACACACACACACACGGCTGGACAACCACTCCCAAGCTATGGTCAGAATGATCACTTATGAACTCAATAATGAGTGAGCGAGCGAGCAAGGGAACAGGTGTAAAATGTGAACACATTGTGTTAGGCAGGTGCAGGTGAGAAGATGCAGGGTAAAGCACTAAAGCACCTAGGCATTTATAGCGACTGTTGCAAAAAGCTACCTGGTTATAATATCAACCTCTCAACCACTGCTAACTCTGCATAATCATCAAGCATCAAACCCTCACAGTGAACAAGGCTTCATCAGTCACAGCATGGACACGAGGGAAGTAGCTACTCTTTCCCTATAGAAAGAACTGGGGAAGGGTTTGTGACGCTGCCAAAAATCTATAAACCCCCAAAAATCATTTTGCCAACACAGTCTAGTGTACTGTATGCAAAGTGTGCGAGGGATGTACGGTAGCTTTTCCAGTTGTTGTTGGGGTATGCTTACGTTGTGTGTTGTGTGTTGTTGTCCAGGCGAAGAGTCCTGATGATCTGTCGGCACCCATGGCAGGGGGCGCTCCAGCAGCTAACGGCACCGTTGCCAAGGTGAAGAAGAGCAGCGGTGCTCTCCCGGCCGCATCAGGGAGCAACGCCGAGAACAAGGCCAAAGCCCAACCCGGTACACACACACACACACACACACACTAGGTACATTTTCACACCAGGTACATTTCATTCTGTGTGAATGTTGCAGAGTTGTTCCATCAGGTTGTGTTCGCAGGAGTGTGTTAACTCCATCAGGTTGTGTTAGCAGGAGTGTGTTAACTCCATCAGGTTGTGTTTGCAGGAGTGTGTGTTTGCAGGAGTGTGTTAACTCCATCAGGTTGTGTTTGCAAGAGTGTGTGTTAGCAGGAGTGTGTGTTAGCAGGAGTGTGTGTTAGCAGGAGTGTGTGTTAGCAGGAGTGTGTGTTAGCAGGAGTGTGTGTTAGCAGGAGTGTGTGTTAGCAGGATTGTGTTAACTCCATCAGGTTGTGTGTGCAGGAGTGTGTGTGTGCAGGAGTGTGTTAACTCCATCAGGTTGTGTTTGCAGTAGTGTGTGTTTGCAGGAGTGTGTGTGTTTGCAGGAGTGTGTGTGTTTGCAGGAGTGTGTGTGTTTGCAGGAGTGTGTGTGTGTGCAGGAGTGTGTTAACTCAGTCTTGGTGGTTCTCTCCTCCTCAGGTTCTTCCCGACGGGCCTCCTCCTCCGCCTCCAAGGAGCCCGGCTCGACTTCGAGCCGGACTCACGGACCTCACGCAGCGCCCAGGGAGGGAAAGACGGGCTGGTGGGCGGATGGGGCCCAGCCTTAGCACCAAGGGCCCCAGACCCTAGCGGCGGGCCTTGAGGGCCGCATGAGCAAGTCCAAGTCGGACGGTCAGCTGAGCGAGCGATCGGCGCTGGAGACGCGCGTGAAGGACCTCCTGGGCGTGGCCCGGGGGAAGGACGTGGAGATCCTGCAGCTGCGGAGTGAGCTGAAGGAGCTGCGTCTGCAGCTGGGCCTCCCCGAGGAGGAGGAGGAAGAGGAGGAGGAGCAGGAGGAGGAGACTACGCCGACGCCGCAGCAGCAGAGGGAGGCGCAGGCCGCCATCAGCGCCGCTGACGTGGAGTCCACGCTGCTCCTCTTGCAAGAGCAGAACCGAGCCATCCGGAGCGAGCTCAACCTGCTGAAGAGCGAGAACCGCATGCTGAAGGACCGACTCAACGCCCTGGGGTTCTCCTTGGAGCAACGCCTGGACGGCGGAGGGGGCAGCAGGGTCCCCTCGGTCGACGCTCTCGGCTTCACGCTGGACGGCGCCGACAAGCTGTTCCACTACCCCTCCCTCAGCCCTGACCCCGCCTCCTCGGGCAGTGGCGGTGCCGGATTGGCCTCTTCTGCGGAAGGCTCCGCCCCGGGCTCCATGGAGGACCTGCTAACAGGCCAACAGCGAAGTGGCTCCGTGGACAACCTGGACAGCGAGTCCAGCGAGGTCTCAGAACCATCCCATATAATACCACCCTACACAGCATTCTATCTCAAAACCACCCTACACAGCATTCTATACCAGAACCATCCTATATAACACATCCTTTTTATACAGTCTATGAACATCATCTCCACACAACATTCTATCTCAAAACCATCCCATATAATACCACCAAAGCCATTCTATAGAAACCATTCTATATAACACAACAGCGTTCCATACCATCACCACTACCCCAAACAACATTCAGACCAATCCCATACCCCCCCAAATCAGTATCCTAATAGGAAAATATCAACTTTTATCAACAGCTTTGGGAAATTGCACTAAAAGTGTGTGTGTGTGTGGTAGGTGTATCAGGGGGTCACGTCCAGTGATGATGCCCTGGATGCGCCATCAGGCTCGTCGTCGTCCTCTGAGTCGGAGGGTGCCTCGGGGCCGGAACGCTCGCGGAAGGGCAGTAGTGGCGGCAGCGAGGTGTCCGTGGCCTGCCTGACGGAGCGCATCCACCAGATGGAAGAGAACCAGCACAGCACCTCCGAGGAGCTACAGGCCACCCTGCAGGAGCTCGCCGACCTGCAGCAGATCACGCAGGAGCTCAACGGAGAGAATGAGCGCCTCGGCGAGGAGAAGGTGGGCCACCGCAGAGTGCAGGAAGTTCATTGTGCAGGAAGTTCATTGTGCAGGAAGTTCATAGTGCAGGAAGTTCCCATGGGGTTAGCCTTTTTGCTACCACGCTGCAAGTTCACAGGTTCAAGTCCCGTCCAGTGTGGAGCTGAACTGCACAGTCAACACAGCTTTACCCCACAAAATACAGGGCACAGAAGAACTATAGAATAGTTAATACAGGGCTATAACACAGGAGAACTACAGAATACACTGTAGTTAAATACAGGACAATAACACAGAAGAAATACAGAATAGTTAAATACAGGGCAATAACACAGAAGAACTACAGAATAGTTAAATACAGGACAATAACACAGGAGAACTACAGAATAGTTAAATACAGGACAATAACACAGAAGAACTACAGAATAGTTAAATACAGGACAATAACACAGGAGAACTACAGAATAGTTAAATACAGGACAATAACACAGGAGAACTACAGAATAGTTATGGGGTACACCCATCTGACATGTTCAGTCCCATACCAATACCTGAGCTTTGGGTATTGACCAATGCCAAGTTCTTATTGAATACTAGTTTAGCTGTGTGTTAGGTATGTATGTTATGGTGTGTGTGTGTGTGCACTCCTACGTCCCCTGAAGGCTGCTGTGTGTCTCCTGGTCTAGGTGTGTGTGTGTGTGTGCACTCCTGCGTCCCCTAAAGGCTGCTGTGTGTCTCCTGGTCTAGGTGTGTATGTGTGTGCACTCCTGCGTCCCCTAAAGGCTGCTGTGTGTCTCCTGGTCTAGGTGTGTGTGTGTGTGTGTGCACTCCTGCGTCCCCTAAAGGCTGCTGTGTGTCTCCTGGTCTAGGTGTGTGTGTGTGTGTGTGTGTGTGTGTGTGCCCCATGTCCCCCCCAAAGGCTGCTGTGTCTCCTGGTCTAGGTATGTGTGTGTGTGTGTGTGTGTGTGTGTGCACTCCTGCGTCCCCTAAAGGCTGCTGTGTGTCTCCTGGTCTAGGTGTGTGTGTGTGTGCACTCCTGCGTCCCCTAAAGGCTGCTGTGTGTCTCCTGGTCTAGGGTGTGTGTGTGTGTGCTCCCTCGTCCCCCCCCAGGCTGCTGTGTGTCTCCTGGTCTAGGTGTGTGTGTGTGTGTGCACTCCTGCGTCCCCTAAAGGCTGCTGTGTGTCTCCTGGTCTAGGTGTGTGTGTGCACTCCTACGTCCCCTAAAGGCTGCTGTGTGTCTCCTGGTCTAGGTGTGTGTGTGTGTGTGTGCACTCCTGCGTCCCCTAAAGGCTGCTGTGTGTCTCCTGGTCTAGGTGTGTGTGTGCACTCCTACGTCCCCTAAAGGCTGCTGTGTGTCTCCTGGTCTAGGTGTGTGTGTGTGTGTGTGCACTCCTGCGTCCCCTAAAGGCTGCTGTGTGTCTCCTAGTCTAGGTGTGTGTGTATGTGTGTGCACTCCTGCGTCCCCTAAAGGCTGCTGTGTGTCTCCTGGTCTAGGTGTGTGTGTGTGTGTGTGTGCGCACTCCTGCATCCCCTAAAGGCTGCTGTGTGTCTCCTGGTCTAGGTGTGTGTGTGTGCACTCCTGTGTCCCCTAAAGGCTGCTGTGTGTCTTTCTTGAATTTCCCTTGGGGATCAATAAAGTATCTATCTATCTATCTATCTATCTATCTATCTATCTCCTGGTCTAGGTGTGTGTGTGTGTGTGTTACATTACATTACATTACATTACATTTGGCTGACGCTTTTTAACCAAAGCGACTAACAACATGGTAAACAGTAAGTTTTAGAACAATTCTCACAATTTTAGGACAGTTTAAAAAAACATTAGAGTACAGTAAGAATAAGTGCGTCGGTGAGTGCTGTTTTTAACAGTTACTTGTCAGTTTAAAACGGCTGGTGAGTGCTAGGATCAGTAAGACTTGTTGTAAGTGTTGCTATGAGAGTAGATGTTCTCTAAAGAGCTGGGTCTTCAGGAGTTTTTTGAAGGTGGAAAAGGATGTCCCTGCCCTTGTAGGAACTGGCAGTGTGTTCCACCAACGAGGAACAACAGATGAGAAAAGTTTGGATTGGCTTGAGCGCATACCCGGTGGTAGAGCTAGACGTCGTTAGATCAGAGGAGCGCAGGCGGTCTGGAGGTAGTGTAAGTCTGTATGAGGGCATTCAAGTAGGTGGGAGCAGAGCCGGAGACTACTTTGTAGGCAAGCGTTAGAGACTTGAATTTGATGCGGGCCGCCATAGGTAGCCAGTGTAGCTGGATGAGCAGCGGGGTAACATGTGCCCTTTTGGGTTGGTTGTAGACCAGGCGCCCGCCCGCGTTCTGGATCATCTGAAGTGGTTTCACTGTGCAGGCTGGGAGACCTGTCAGGAGGGCATTGCAGTAGTCGAGTGGTAGAGATGACTATTGCCTGAACCAGAAGTTGGGTAGCATCTTGAGTCAAGTAAGTCCTGATTTTCCGTATGTTGTAGAGTGCAAAACGGCATGACCGGGCGATTGAGGCAACATAATCTGAGAAGTTTAGTTGGTTGTCAAGAACAACTCCTAGATTTCTTGCAGTTCTGGTCGGTGAAACAGACAGGGAGTCAAATTTGATGTTGATGTCGTGGTGTATGGTAGGTTTAGCTGGGATGACCAGCAGTTCAGTCTTTGAGAGGTTCAGCTGGAGGTGGTGTGCCTTCATCCATGTAGCTATGTCTGAAAGGCAATCCGAGATCGTGCTGAAATCAGGGGTCGTCCAGGTGGAAAGGACGGATAGAGCTGTGTGTCGCCTGCATAGCAGTGGTATGAGAAGCCGTCTTGAACGGATAATCTGTCCCAAGGAGGTGGTGTAGATAGCAAAGAGGAGGGGGCCAGCACTGAGCCCTGGGGACCCCTGTGGTGAGATGGTGAGATGCGGATAGCTGACCAAGCCATGATACGTTAAACGAAAGGCCCTGTGAGGTAGGATTCAAACCAGGAGAGAGCAGAACCGAGATTCCCATGTCAGCCCAGTATAGAGAAGGATACGGTGATTAACGTGTCAAAGGCAGCCGATAAGTCAAGCAGAATGAGTACTGATGACCGAAAGGTCGCCCTGGCTTCTTTTAAGGCTTCTGTTACAGACAGCAGAGCCGTTTCGCAGAGTGGCAGCTTTTGAACCCAGACTGATTTGGATCCAGAAGGTTGTTCTGTGAAAGGAAGTCAGAGACCTGTTTGGAGACTGCTTTCGTTCAATGCCTTTGGATAGGAAAGGCAATAGTGAGACAGGGCGGTAGTTCTCGACTTGAGCAGGGTTGAGAGAAGCTTTCTTAAGTAACGGTGTTACCCGGGCCATTTTGAACGCTGTTGGAAATGTGCCGGAGGTTAGCTTATAGGCATTGATCACATGTGTGATAGCTGGAGGCGATGGTGAACTGATGGACTGAAGTAGGCTCAGAGGGTATAGGGTCCAGCTTGAGCATGTGGTAGGGCGGCTGCATGTCAGGAGTCTGGACACTTCACTCGGAGAGAGGCGTGAATGCTGAAAAGATGTTCCAGCAGTCCCTAGAGGTTGTAGGAGTGCGGTATCTGAGTCAGATCGTTGAGTGGGCATGTAGAGAATTGACTGCTGATTGCCGCCACTTTGTTTGTAAAAAATGAGGCGAGGGTATCTGCAGTAAGGCTGGATGGAGGAGGAGCCAGCTGAGGGTTGAGTAGCGATTTGAAGGTTGAGAAAAGCTTTTCAGTGTCTGTAGCGCTGTTGATTTTGTCATGGTAGAAAGCAGTCTTAGCAGCAGTGATGCTGGCTGAGAAGGAGGTCAGGAGTGTCTGGTAGTTTTTGAGGTCGTCAGCTAGTTTGGATTTGTGCCATTTCCTCCGCGGCTCTGAGTTTGGTGCGCTCGATCGGAGGTATCATTTAGCCATGGATGAGAATGTTTGGATCGAGCTGGCCTTGTGGTAAGAGGGCACAGCTTCGTCTAGACACGAGGTCAGTGTGGGAGCAGAGCGAGTCAGTGGCTTCATTAACCTCCAGAGAGGAGAAGGTGTTGAGTGGAGAGGCAGGCCGGAGGCAACCACAGAGGAGAAGTCGTTGGGGACAGGTTCCGGATGTTGCGGCGAACGTGACCATCGGCTGAGGAGCCGGAGGCTGTTCTGACAGGCTGACGTTGAACTGGATGAAGAAGTGGTCAGAAAGATGGAGAGGTCACCATGAGGGTGTCTGTGCTGCAGTTCCAGTGAAGATCAAGTCAAGCTCTTTGCCAGTTTTGTGAGTCGGTGGGCTTTGAACCAGTTCGAGGTCAAAGGAGTGGACCAGGGCCAAAAAGTCCGCTGAGCCTGGGGCATCTAAGTGGATGTTCATATCACGAGAACAAGAAGCGGACAGTCATGCTCAGGGATGGAGGATAGCAGAGTGTCAAGTTCAATAAATAAAGTCGCCTAGTTGGCCTGGAGGGCGGTAGATGACCAGCACGTAGAGTTTTGCTGGGGGCGATCACTGTGATGGCATGGAATTGAATGAGACATATTTGTTTGAAGGCAGTAGCGGGGTGAATTTCCATTTGTTGGAGATCAGCAGGCCCGTCCTGCCTCCTCGTCCAGATAGGCGAGGGTGTGGGATAGTGTAAGGTTAGTGGAGAGTGCAGCGGGGGTGGCAGTGTTCTCTGGTTTGATCAAGTCTCAGTGAGAGCAAGGAGTTCCAATGAAAGGTGGTTGGCATAGCCAGCTATGAAGTCGGGTTTGTTGACTGCGGATTGACAGTTCCACAAGCCCATGGAGAAGGAGGTTTCTGTCGGTGAGGACCGTTTAAGTTCCTGGAGGTGAAGGGATTTCTGCCCCTTTGGCATGATGCCGTTTCTGCAATGGCGGTGATAACAGATATGGTGGAACGGGCACATTTTGCCTTTTGTCGGTGCACTTGCACAGGTAAACTTGCTTGTCTTGACCGCGTCCATCTTAAACGAGGCTGGCTGAAACGAGGGCTGCCGCTTATGCTGACGCTTCAGCAGCAGCCACTACTTTTTATTCTGCTAGGAATTGCATGCAGCTGTCCTCCTGTCTCACTAATGATGCATCAGCGTAGACCGCCCTCTGACGTTCGCACAGCTTAGATTGTTCAAAAGGGTGTTAATTACTGTCAACTGAAAGTCCGCTTCACACACACCGACCCGAAACTCACAGTTTCAAGTAGCCTCCTCCCTCAGCTGTTCCCAAACTTCCAGAGTCCAATTCTAACAATTGGAGAGGATTTGGCCAGTAGTAGCCTATGTGTTCTTGCTTTCTCTCTCCCAACTCACTGCAGTTGTTGTCTGTGTGTGTGTGTGTGTGTGTGCACTCCTGCATCCCCTAAAGGCTGCTGTGTGTCTCCTGGTCTAGGTGTGTGTGTGTGTGTGTGCACTCCTGCGTCCCCTAAAGGCTGCTGTGTGTCTCCTGGTCTAGGTGTGTGTGTGTGTGTGTGTGTGTGCACTCCTACGTCCCCTAAAGGCTGCTGTGTGTCTCCTGGTCTAGGTGTGTGTGTGTGTGTGTGTGTGCGCACTCCTGCGTCCCTTAAAGGCTGCTGTGTGTCTTTCTTGAATTTCCCCTGGGGATCAATAAAGTATCTATCTATCTATCTATCTATCTATCTATCTCCTGGTCTAGGTGTGTGTGTGTGTGTGTGTGTGCGCACTCCTGCGTCCCCTAAAGGCTGCTGTGTGTCTCCTGGTCTAGGTGTGTGTGTGCACTCCTGCGTCCCCTAAAGGCTGCTGTGTGTCTCCTGGTCTAGGTGCTGCTGATGGACTCGTTGTGCCAGCAGAGTGATAAGCTGGAGTCATGCGGCCGTCAGATTGAGTACCTGCGCTCCCTGCTGGACGAGCACTGCGTGGTGTACTCGGTGGACGAGGACATCAAGAGCGGGCGCTACATGGAGCTGGAGCAGCGGTACGTGGAGAACGCGGAGAACGCCCGCTTCGAGCGCGAGCAGCTGCTCGGCGTGCAGCAGCACCTCAGCAACACGCTCAAGATGGCCGAACAGGACAACGCAGAGGCCCAGGGCGTTATACAGGTGAGCTTACGCTAGTACTGACATCAGGTCAGTTGGTCAGTTAGTTACTGACAACTCATGATTTAGAACTCAAAACATCCTGCACGGGAGCTCACGCTAGCACTAACAGCAGGTCAGTTAGTTACTGACAACTCATGATTTATAACAGGGGTTTTCAACCAGTGGTCCATGAGGACTTTGCTAGCGGTCCGTGATCATGGATTCAGTAATGTAGTTTCAATGTGGGAATTAGTATTTTTAGTGCTGGTCCTGGGGTTGAGTAATTAGTCAGAATGGTGGTCCCTAGTCGACAATCAGTTGAAAACCTCACCTGTAGGATGCTTTAAGTTCTAAATCAGGGGTTATCACTGACGCCATCATGCAGTCGCTCAAACAGGTCAGTTAAGTACATATAACTCATACAGAGGCATAGGTGTATAATTATCCATAATTTGTTATATCAGTGGGGCAGCCGTGGCCTACTGGTTAGCGCTTTGGACTTGTAACCGGAACCGCTGTAGCAGGCAGCCCACTGCGTCGGGATTAGTGTGTGCTTCACCTCACTGAGTGTTTACTGTGTGCTGAGTGTGTTTCACTAATTCACGGATTAGGATGAATGCAGAGACCAAATTTCCCTCACGGGATCAAAAGAGTATATACCGGTATACATATCTCAAGAGGAGCAGGTTGCGATGATTTTAAAACAGCCAAATGGAGCATTGGCTTTTTCTTTGTCGTAGTAGCAATAATGGAATGGCGTTGGGAGTTTAGTTTCAAGAGGGTTTTAACATGGCTTATAATCAAGGACCGGAACTATCCTTATTACTTACAGACAACACTTTGTGTGTGTGTGTGTATACCCTGTATGTGTGCGTGTGCATGTGTGCGTGTGTGTACGTACGTGTATGTAAATGTGTACATGAACGTATGTGTATACACTGTGTGTGTTTGCAGGCCCTGAAGGAGCGTAACCACCACATGGAGCGGGTGGTGGAGCAGGAGCGGGAGGGGCGTGTTGCCATGGCGGCGGCGCTGGAGGAGTGTAAGGTGGCGGTGAGCGGCGAGCAGGCGGAGCTGAGCCGCTGCCGCACGCAGCTGGAGCAAGAGCGGCAGAAGGTGGCCGAGCTCTACTCCCTCCACAGCAACGGAGACCGCAGCCACATCCACCAGCTGCTGGAGAACGCCCGCCTGGACAAGGAGCAGGCTCAGCGCCGAGCCGGCACGCTGCAAGACCAGCTCACACACACACGCACGGAAGTCAGCCGCCTGCAGGACACACTCAACAAGGTAGTGCTACACACACACACACACACACACACACACACACACACACACACACACACACACAGACACCTGCAGGACACACTCAACAAGGTAGTGCTACACACACACACACACACATGCACACACAGACACGCACCCACACACAGACACGCTGCAAGACCAGCTCACACACACGCACGGAAGTCGGCCGCCTGCAAGACACACTCAACAAGGTAGTGCTACACACACACACACACAGACACGCACACAGACACACACACACGCATCCAAACACACGCACAGAAGTCAGCCGCCTGCAGGACACACTCAACAAGGTAGTGCTACTCACACACACACACACACACACAGACATGCACACAGACACACACACGCATCCAAACACACGCACAGAAGTCAGCCACCTGCAGGACACACTCAACAAGGTAGTGCTACACACACACACACGTGCACCCAAACACGTGTACAGACACGCATCCACACACAGACACCTGCAAGACACACTCAACAAGGTAGTGCTACACACACACACACACATCCAAACACACGCACAGAAGTCAGCCACCTGCAGGACACACTCAACAAGGTAGTGCTACACAGACACACACACACACACACACACACACACACACACACACACACGTGTACAGACACGCACCCACACACAGACACCTGCAAGACACACTCAACAAGGTAGTGCTACACACACACGCACAGATACGCACACACACACAGACACCTGCAGGACACACTCAACAAGGTAGTGCTACTACTTGTACAACCATGGAAATGTAATTCGAGCTACAACCAAAGGCTGCTTCTGGAAACATACTGTACACATACACATGTGAGGTTAGCGGTTAGCGTCTCCCTTGTGCTGTATGTATGTGAGGTTAGCAATTAGCATCTCTTGTCTCTTCAGTGCTGTGTGTATGTGAGGTTAGCAGTTAACGTCTCTTCAGTGCTGTGTGTATGTGAGGTTAGCGATTAGCGTCTCTTCAGTGCTGTGTGTATGTGAGGTTAGCGTCTCTTCAGTGCTGTGTATGTGAGGTTAGCGGTTAGCGACTCTTCAGTGCTGTGTGTATGTGAGGTTAGCGGTTAGCGTCTCTTCAGTGCTGTGTGTATGTAAGGTTAGCAGTTAGCGTCTCTTCAGTGCTGTGTGTATGTGAGGTTAGCGGTTAGCGTCTCTTCAGTGCTGTGTGTATGTGAGGTTAGCGGTTAGCGACTCTTCAGTGCTGTGTGTATGTGAGGTTAGCGGTTAGCGTCTCCCCTCACCTGGCTTGTTTCCCTGCAGCTGGATGGCGAGTACCGTGAGTTCCAGGGCCAGGTGCAGCAGGAGCTGTCGGAGCAGAAGCGGGCGCTGGAACTGCAGAGGGGCGTTCTGCAGGAGCGCGACGCCCAGATCAGCGACATGAAGGACACCATCTTTGAGTTGGAGGACGAGGTGGAGCAGCACCGCGCCGTCAAGCTCCACGACAACCTCATTATTTCCGAGCTCGAGAGTAAGACGCCTCACCGTGTGTGTGTGTGTGTGTGTGTTGCGTTGCACAGGCCGGATTGGACAGATCCTGTTGCAGTGCCACTCCGTCGTTACTGGTGACTTTGGGTCCATCTGACTGAGGAATCTGTGTGTGTGTGTGTGTGTGTGTGTGTTTCCTTACTTCTTACATGTAACTTCTACCACTATATAAATATCTCTGCCCTTGTGTCTGTGTGTGTGTGTGTGTGTGTATGCGTGTGTTTTGTGTCTGCGTGTCTTTGTGGTCGTGTGTGTCCCTCTACAGACTCTGTAAAGAAGCTGCAGGACCAGAAGCACCTCATGGAGCGAGAGATTAAGATCCTTCACCGTCGCCTGAGAGTGAGAAGGATACACACACACACACACACATCATCAAATCTTAAAGACAAACCACACATGCCACAAACCACACATGTACAGCTTGTTGCCCAACGCCCACTAACAGTATGTGTGTGTGTGTGTGCGTGTGTGTGTGTGTGTGTGTGTTCAGGAGGAGTCTGCTGAGTGGCGGCAGTTCCAGGCAGACCTGCAGACTGCGGTGGTCATCGCTAATGACATCAAGTCGGAGGCGCAGGAAGAGATCGGGGATCTACGCCGCCGCCTGCAGGAGGCACTGGAGAAGAACGACAAACTCGGCAAAGAGCTTGAGGAGGTCAAAAACCGCAAGTATGTACGGGGAAGCGCGCGCACACACACACATCATCATGTGTGTGAACAGACAATTTTGAGGCTTGTGTGATTTGTATAGTTAGGATTTTAACATGATCTGCGTGTGTGTGTCCGTTCGTGCGTGCGTATGTTTGTGTGTCCCCGCGTGGCGCAAGTCGCAAGGCGTGTCGGTCCGTGTCGGCGTGTTTGTTTCCCCGCGTTCGCGCGGTGCGCATGCCCAGCGCGTGTGTGTGTGTGTGTCTTGTAGGCATGAGGAGGAGCGTGGGCGTGTGTATAACTACATGAATGCGGTGGAGAGGGATCTGGCCGCGCTGAGGCAGGGGATGGGCCTGAGCCGCCGCTCGTCCACCTCCTCAGAGCCCTCCCCCACCGTCAAAACACTCATCAAGAGCTTTGACAGCGCCTCGCAAGGTACACTCACACACACACACACACACACATACATACATACATATTTTACACACACACACACACACACACACAAGGTTGCCTACTTCTAGCATGGCAAGCTAATGTTAAATCCCTAGTGCAAATTGCTCTATACCAGACATAATGCCAAAAGTAATTGCATTTCCACATTTATAGCCTTAAAGGTGCCATGTGTAAGAATTGAGGTAAAAATATCCATAAAATGAGCTACACGCATCAAAAGAATGAGAAGAAATAAGGGCGATGATGTCATTAAAAAAATGGCAAGGTATAGTGCTGTAGAGATATCAACCAGAATTAGCATGCTAAATTACTAGCCACAGCCCAACAGGTGTCATAATACCAGCTTCGGCCATGGGAGGCGGTATGCGGGCAACATAACCGCCAGCCAAACTGCAATACACGTTTCTCGGTTGTTACTCTAGGGTAGACCAACTCACTTTCTGGAGGTATACTGCCTCCATCTTTTATGGAATGTGGAGTATGAATTGATTTTTTGGCGGATATTACACATGGCACCTTTAACAAACCCTGATCCTGAAAATTTACTTTTTTAGCTTTACAGTTGAATTGAAAATTTAATTTTCTGTTGGATTGAATTGAAAATTTAAGTTTATGTTGTTGTCTGTTGACGCTGCGAAACTTTTTGAAAACGGAAAGAAAAAAAATATCGTTTTCAAAACCTTTCGTTCTTGTGTGGGCGGGGCCTCAGTCTGCACTCCCCCTCCCTCCCCCACAGGTCCCGGCCCCAACTCTGCTGCCGCTGCTGCTGCTGCTGTTGCCGTGGCTGCAGCAAGTACCGTTCCCACGCCAACGACCAACACACTGCCCCGCACTCCACTCAGCTCCAGTCCCATGAAAACACCACCTGCAGCCGCCGTCTCGCCCATACAGGTGTGTGTGTGTGTAAAATATGTGTGTGTGTTTGTGTGTTTCTCAGTCACAAACCCAAGAAGAACTGCCTTTTTAAGGTCATGCCACAGCGTCTCAATAGGATTCAGGTCAGGGCTTTGACTAGGCCACTCCAAAAGCCACTCCAAAAGTCTTCATTTTATTTTTCTTCAGCCATTCAGAGGTGGACTTGCTGGTCTGTTTTGGATCATTGTCCTGCTGCAGAACCCAAGTTTCTCTTCAGCTTGAGGTCACAAACAGATGGCCAGACATTCTCCTTCAGGATTTTTTGGTAGACAGCAGAATTCATGGTTCCATTTATCACAGCAAGTCTTCCAGGTCCTGAAGCTTCAAAACAGCCCCAGACCATCACACTTCCATCACCATATTTTACTGTTGATATCATGTTTTTTTTTCTGAAATGTGGTGTTACTTTTACGGCAGATGTAATGGGACACACACCTTCCAAAAAGTTCAGCTTTTGTCTCATCTGTCCACAGAGTATTTCCCCAAAAGTCATGGGGATCATCAAGATGTTTTCTGGCAAAAAATGAGACAAGCCTCTGTTCATTTTTCACAGCAGTGGTTTTCATCTTGGAACTCTGCCATGCAGGCCATTTTTGTCCAGTCTTTTTCTTATGGTGGAGTCATGAACACTGACCTTAAACTGAGGCCTGCAGTTCTTTGGATGTTGTTGTGGGGCCTTTTGTGACCTCTTGGATGAGTTGTCGATGCGCTCTTGGGGTAATTTTGGTCTGCCGGCCACTCTTGGGAAGGTTCACCACTGTTCCATGTTTTCGCCATTTTTGGATAATGGCTCTTACTGTGGTTTATAACCTTTTCCTAGGGATGTGACGCTCAAAACTGACGTCTCGAATTAGTGTCAAGGCTTCGAAGCACAAGTGTTTCGAAACGTGGTTCAAAACAGCCATGTCGTTGCCACTGCTTCGAAACATCGTTCAAAATGCCCATGTCATGTGACCAAAACTCGGGTCGGGGTAAGATCCGGAAAGGACCACGGGGCGGGAATCGAACCCGGGTCACCGGCGTACGGTGCAGGTGCCCCAGCCAGTTGTGCCACGGCTGGGGCCATGATGTCTAGCTTAGTCTTATTTAAGTGATTTCTTGATTGAGAACAGGTGTGGCAGTAATCAGGCCTGGGTGTGGCTACAGAAATTTAACTCAGGTGTGATGAAGCACAGTTAGGCTATGTTTTCACAGGGGTGGCAAACACTTTTTCACACAGGGCCGTGTAGGTTTGGATTTTTTCCGCCTTAATAATATCAACCTATATTTAATAACTGCATTTTGTGTTTACTTGTGTTATCTTTGTCTTATATTTAAATTTGTTTGATGATCTGAAACATTTAGGTATGACAAACATACGAAAATAAGAAATCAGGAAGTAAGTGTGTGTGTGTGTGTGTGTGTGTGTACACGCTGTCTGTAAATATTCTTACTGGTTTTCCTTGGCAGAGACACTCCATGGGAAATTCTGTAGCTGCAGCCAAGCCTCTCTCCTCCCTCTCCGACAAGAGACCCAGCTACACGGACATCACCATGCCCAGTAAGTGATGGTGTGTGTGTGTGTGTGTGTGTGTGTGTGTGTGAGTGCAAGAGTTTGTAGTCAACTTAAAATACCTTCCTCAACGAAAACAGTATTCCCGACTCCATTCCAATTAGGTTTTAGATCAAATCACAGCACAAAAATGGCCCTAGTAAAAATATCTTGATGATCTCAGAATGATTTCAGACTTGCTACTGACTTAAACAATCCAAACAGTCTCAATCCTTATTCTTCTAGATTTGAGTGCAGAATTGAGTGCAGCATTCGACACCATTGATCATCATAACATTTTAATGCATCGCCTTGCAAAGTGGGTTGGTCTTTCTGATAATGTTTTAAACTGGTTTCAAACCCACATTACTGGCAGAGATTGTTATGTTAGTCTAGGAGATCATGTGTCTGTAAAACATGATTTGTCCTTCAGTGTGGCCCAAGGGAGCTGTCTTGGTCCTCTGCTTTTCCCCCTCTATATAATAAATCTTCAAATTATGGCCGGGATTCTATTTATAGCTGGACCTCGGATAATAACCGGGAGCGTGGTCGATCCGGGGTGGTAATGCCTACCAGTAGGGCTATCAGTCCACAAGTACTATAGGACATTGTTTCGATTTAACTCAATGAAATAAGAGCTCTTCTTAATATTTTGCTGTTGGTTGGTTTAATAGCCTACTGTTGCCAATGAAAAGTCGTTGTCCTGCACCATGGGTCTCCAACACGTCGCTCTCAAGCCCATCGCAAGCCGCCCCCTTTTGAGCTTGCCAGAGGCTGAAGCAGTACTACATTTAAACACAATTGTTGCCGCGAGGCATTCCAGCCTACAAATTTTAATAAAAAATAACTCAATTTACAGTAGGCTACCTGGTTACGCAATAAGGTTTCCATTAGAGCACAGCGCACATAAATGAAAGCGGCTGCCTTGTTTCGCAATAAAAAGCGGGTGGAAATCCTAACACTTTTTCAACTACATATAATAAATACATATAATCAAACAGTCCAAAAGTAAATTAAATCCCAAACCAAATCGAAAATCTACTGGTTTTGGTAGCCTACCGCTTTGAGGTCTGCCTCCAGTAAAGGCCTGTGCTTTGCGCAGCCTAAGTAAATAAAAGACCCCGGTCATAATTTGAGGATTTACGGTATGCTTCCGTTAGGAAACATCAGAAGTCAGCATAATGTAAACATCCACAGCTATGCAAATGATGTCCAATTATATATTTCTGTGGAGCCAACTAACCTCGATGGCCTTTGCTCCCTTCTCGCATGCTTAACCTCCATTAATCAGTAGATGAGCAACAATTTTTTAAAAGCTAAATGACGATAAAACAGAGGTACTTTTGGTTGAACCCAAATCAAAGTGAGACACTTTGTAATCTTGGGAACCTGACACACCAGGTCAAATCAAAAGTAACAAGCCTAGGTGTCTTAGATACAGAGTTAAGCTTCAAGCCCCATATTGGTAACATTACCCAGACAGCTTATTTCCACCTGAGAAACATTGGCAAAGTGCTGCCTTTTTTAACTCAACAAGGTGCAGAGAAACTAATCCTAGCCTTTATCTCTAGCAGGTTAGATTACTGCAATGCACTTTTTACAGGCCTCCCAAAAAAGCTCCTGCTGCTTGACTTTTAACTAAGACCAAGACGAGAGAGCACATCAACCATGTGTTAGCTGAACCCCCAAAAAAAAAAAAAAAAAAAAAAATCATCAGCATATTGTACTTAAATGTAATGCAATGCAAATGCAATCCTTCCCTTTGCAATTCAGCCGACAGAGATTTGGGACTGTTACGGCCACTTTGGCCTCTCGGCTGTTCTCTACTTATTTTGTCTGCCTCTCCTCTCATAGGCCTGGTGCCGTGTGTCCCAGGATAGTGGGTGTGCCAGCGTATGGGGCGTGTCCCACCTTACCGGATAAATCTGCCCTTGAGTTAGTTGGGGTTAGAGTTAGCCGGACATCCTGTGTGTGTGTGTGTGTGTGTGTGTAAGAGAATGATATTTATCTCTGTAGCCTGTGTAACCAGCGGTGTGTGTGTGTCAAAGAGGGCCATATTTATCTCTGTAGCTTGTGTGTGTATTTGTGAGCAGAGCAGATGTGTTGGTTCATATCAGAGCTGCGATCTTGTGTGAAATGTCATGGAAACTCATGAAGCATGACAATCTTTCGTTTATCAAGAAATTCTCTCTCTCTGCCACCCCTTCCATCTCTCTTTTTCTCTCTCTTTTCTCTCTCTCTCTCTCTCTCTCTCTCTCTCTCTCTCTCCCTCCAGCTGATCATCTGTTGCGGGCAGCATCCAGTGGTCGTCCAGCCCCGGTTCTTCAGAGAGTCTCAAACTTGGACTCATCCAAAGCCATCTCAGGTGTGTGTGTTTGTGCGTGCGTTTAGCCCTTAGCCCTAACATGTTCAGTAAAGTATATACTGGGTGGTGGAAGGTCATACAAGGTCACTGAAATGTTGTCAATGAAAATGGGTCGGAATCTGGAACATTGAGTCAGTAGAATAACCCTGTGTGTGTGTGTGTGTGTGTGTGTGTGTGTTTGTGTTTCAGTCTCTCGTAGGAGCAGTGAAGAGGTTTCAACTCCTGAGGGAAGCTCTGGCTCTTCCCTGATGGCTGCCACTCCTCTCAGCCTCAGCTCACCCTCACCCACAGCACGCAGCAGACTCCGGTACACACACACAAATACAGTACAAGGTGTTTTCACACTTGGTCCCTTTCAGGCTTCTAAACGAACTCAGATCGATGACTCAGCATTTTTTGTGCTTAAGTGAGCTGAGCACGCCAACCAAACTCAGACCCCTCCTAATGTTGAACCGAACTGAGACCACTTTGAAGTCTGCGGCACGGTTCGCATTATCCTTGCATTTTGAACACAAATCGTCCTGGGTTCTCATTCACATATTGCATTGTAGGCTAGTCTATTTTGTCCTACTTGACTTTCCATTGCCAACAGAGTAGGCATGTCGTTTATTATTTAAAAAATAAAATTATAAAATTAAATTTGGTGTGTTCTAACGTTAACGCTGAATTTCTTTTCACCCAAGCTATTGGTAGCCTAACTAATGAAGAATTAGCAAACTTTGGATTACATTGCTCACAATTTTTCATGATCTGCTAGGCTCTGTCGAACTCTTCTTGCAGGTAGAAAACGTATGAGTAGCCTACATACTGAGCAGCGCAGTTAACAGGCTGCTGCTCACTTGTCATTTTGGAGGTGAGCTGAAGTTGGGCATAGCAACAGTAACCAGGTGGGGTGGGCCCACCACTGAGTTAGACAGTGTGATTGGCTGGCATGTTCTGCAGTAACTTCAGATCAAAATTCCTTCAGAAAATATATTATCATATATCATCAGAAAAAAATGAATTTATTAAACAAAATCACCAATTGACCCCAAGAGAAGGTATAGTGTGAACAGGAAGGAAACTGAGGCCCGACCAGAGGTGAAGTGCACCAGTCCTTTTTAAAATTAACTCATAATGTGGTTCTTTAAAAAGGGACTACAGTATATGTGAAAACACACACACACACACACACACACTCCTTGCCCTCATCCACAGCACGCCACAGACTCAGGTACACATACACACACACACATACAGTATAGAAATTGATGCACAGATAATTGCATATACACTTATACACATATACATATCACATACACATTCAAATACACATACTCATATTCATGATGATGTATTACATACTGTAGTGGTACAAGATACCAGTCACATTGCAGACTCCTGACCTCTTGCCATCTCTATTTAATTTGTTTAATTTAGTTTATTCTATTTATTGATCCTAGCTGAAGTCGAAGATGTTTTTCACAAAAGAATTTCACCCACTTCAGAATTGGACTCAAAATCAGACATATTTGGACTGTTTATACTGTAATTGTGTGATGTGATCCTAAACTCGAACCCTGAACACATGCACACATACAAAAACTCACAGCCAAATACACAAGTGTAACTCTGTGTGTGTGTGTTGGTATGTATGTACTGTGTGTGTGTGTGTGTGTGTGTGTATGTATGTATGTGCGTGTGTGTGTGTGTGTGTGTGTGTGTGTGCGCAGAGAGGAGCGGAAGGACCCATTATCTGCCCTGGCTCGAGAGTACGGGGGTTCCAAGAGAAATGCTCTGTTGCGATGGTGTCAGAAGAAGACAGAGGGATACCAGGTGTGTGTGTTTTTTGTGTGTGTGCGTGTTTGACTTGACCGCAAATATCATGGTCAGACCTGAACCGATGTGCCAGATGACTACAACGGACCCAGTTCAGTTCCAGATGGAACGATTTTATTGACCAATATTTGAGTTCAAAATAATTGAGTCAATATTTTATTGACTGTCTATGCACAATTTCAACCAAATTTTGCTGCTCTTATTTTTTTCATTATTATATGTGCCCTCTTATTTACTTATTTACTTAGTTTTTTGTTTACTTGAATGTTATGTTTGTCTGTGGACCTAAATTGGTAAAATATGTCTTGTCTTCACCGTGGGATAGTGAGAAACGTAATTTCGATCTCTTTGTATGTCTGGAACATGTGAAGAAATTGACAATAAAGCTGACTTTGACTTTGACTTTGACGATTTCTGTAGCCCAAGGCCTGAACCCAACTTAGCACTGGGGGACGGTTGCCAGGAAATATTTTCTTTTAACAAGATTAATCACTTATCCAACCAGGCTTAAAACTCCATCAACCCAGGACCCTTTACACAGGCTATGGGCCCCTTACACAGTTTCTGGGCCCTTTACACAGGCTTTGGGCCCCTTTACACAGGCTATGGGCTCTTTATACAGGCTATGGGCCTTTTATACAGTCTATGGGCCTCTTGTACAGTCTGGGCCCCTCCAGGTCAGCCCAGGGCCTTGGCATGAGCTACAGTGATAGGAGACCGAGGCAGTGGTAGTGTAGTGGCTAGGGAGCTGGTCTGGAATGCAGTGGCCTGTAAGTTGTGGGTTCAATTCCCAGCTTCCAACCTTTGTGCCCTTGAGCAAGGCACTGAACAAGGACGTAGCCTCGTGAGACCAGCCTGATCTCGCGAGCTCCATTTTTTCCACTCGCAGATCAGCCTGGCTTCTTGTTTGGAGCCGTTCGCCAAACGAACGGCCAATCAGCGTTGGTTTTGAGGCGGGTTTAGGTTAAGGGTACCCTAGCTTGTGGTTGTATTATCATCGTCGCTCTGTTAGTACGTCAGACGCTTTGTTGATCTGATTGGTTGATTTGGCCCGTCATAGACAGATGGTTTATCCAATCAGCTAACCAGTATTTTCGCCCCTTCCCAAAAGTTCTCCAACGGAAAGGTCCCAGATGGATATGCCAAGCAAATGCTAAGCAATCCATCTGGCGAAGTGAGGTTACCGAGGACGTTCCTTGTTATATGATTGACACATGTAAGTCTCTTTGGATAAAAGCGTCTGCTAAATGAATACATGTAAATGTAGGAGGCAGTGACGGCATGTGTGATCTTAAGGTGTGTCTCCAAAACGAAGGCACCTGTGGGAGTGTATTTGCCGAAGCGCAGGCTGGTGTGTCGAGTAAACACATTACCAAACCATCCCGTGTGTCCAGGGCAGGATCCAGGTCGGCGGGTAAACCGTAAACCATAAAGTGTAAACAATACTGTTTGCTCATAGAGGGCAGCCAGGTGCTTCGCACGCACTGGCAGCTCAGGTACATGGTCCCAAACAGGAGTAGAGTGTGAGCATTGGCGGACTGGGCATCTGCCATACCGGGCATTTTCCCGGTGGGCCGACGCACCTTTTTTAAATTACTTATGGGGAAAAAACACTCGAAATCACGCACTGAAGACTCATACATTCCCGGGAGAAGTGCAGCAGAGCAAATGTCACGTGATCACTAGTGGGTCACAACGTTGTCCCACGCAGCCTAATGTTTATTTTGTGCAGCAATAGTAGCCTACTTTGGATTTTATCGCTTAATTCTGTTCAAGTAGCATTGATGAGACAGTCACGTTTTTTCCTACACGGTATTATATGTAGAGAAAACATTAGCCTTTGAGTATTTTAATAGTCAGTTGTAAACAAATAACTATTCTCACGTAACTCTTTTGTAAATGGACTGAAGTTCGCTCTAAATATCTACTTTACCGATTATGCTAACCGTTAGCATCTCTATGGGATTTCTCATTTACATTAGCCATAAGCTAACGCATTAGTTTCTATTCTGTAACTTGGAATGCTAGCCTACGTGATTGCTCTAAAACAAAACATAGAAGGAAATAATTGAGATGTAGGCTACTCTGTTGGTCTGCTCTTAGTTTTACATTGAATCCTATGTAAAGGTTTGAAAGGAACTTCAGCTTCAGACTTTCTCTTGGTAAACTGTTAGGCCTATTCATCTTCTCTAATGTAGCTGGCTAGACCATGTCATTGCCACACACACAAGTGGGGGCAGAATTGGAAATGTGTCAGAGTGACAATGCATTGGTTGATTTGGTTAAAAAGTCACAGGTTAGGTTATTGGTTATTATTGTAATGATGCTATTCATAAATAATGAGCTGTAAAGTAACTCAGACTTTAACAAAAACATTTTTTTAAAGGATATCGACTAATTATCGTTATCGTCAAAATCACAAAAAATATCGAGATATTATGTTTTGTCCATATCGCCCACCCTTACACAGGACTGGTCCAATAAAAGCTCACGTCAGGCCCCACCCCTCCCATTTTGGCTCAGAGCCAGGATTCTGTGAGCGCATCAAAAGTTTATCGAAGTTGCCTACACAGAATTTCGGCGGGTGCCGGTAGTGACAATTGTGCAAAATTAACCCAATGTAAAAGCTTCAAAATTACAATATTGCAAGTAGGCTAGCATATGTCAGCAACATGTTGAAGTTCGTTGAGTTTGAACGATGTAAGCAAGCAAGGGACAGTGAGCAGGTGGAGAGTGCGAGCCTAGTTGAGGCTACATGATAAGAACTCAGTGGTGGAACAGGTAGGCTGTGACATGCATGCCATGCTGACTATGATAATTATGATGACTTGTTAATTGCGATAATATAATGATATGGTAGCCTATAACATAGTAAGGCCGTGCTGTGATTATAATAACAAATAGCTACATTTTCTAAATGAATGATTTGCAAACCCGGACAGCAAAATAGTTTCAAATCTACGTTAATTGTTGGTCAGATTGATCAGTTTACGTCAGACGCCCAAAATTCAACATCGATGGCATGAGTGGTGGTTGGTCTCTCAAAGTAGAGAAGGGTTCTATCTTGGAAGGGTTATCATGGTAAAGAAGGGCTAAAAGACTGTAGACTGACGGAAATGTAGGTTAAACGTCACGTCATGCACAAGCCAACTAAGCTGTATATATAACCTATACGATAGGCTACTGAAGACACTAAAGATAATTAGTTCATGTAGCTGTACTGTTCCAAAATGTACCAGCAATGTAGGTAGGTAGTATAGCCTACAGGAATAAAATATTTCCAGCAACAGCCCTGTTTGTGTTGTTTCAGTTGTCCTACAGTGATAACTGGTATAAATTACATTAATGTCTTAAGACAATCTGGGTAATTTAACTCTTTACACATAGGCTTCAGTAATTTTTGGTGCTGCTGTTAATTGTAGCCTATTGAATTTTGAAATGATACTTTGAATTCAAGCAGAAACTCTTCTTTAATAATTGCTTGTTAGCCTACTTGAATATGGAGATCATACTGTATGCTCCATGCCTACCTCTGATCAGTCAGAGAGATAACCAATGAGGCCTACATCACTTTCAGTGCTCCATGACAGTTGAAAATATATGCATATATTTAAGGGTAATGCAAAGATTTTGTATATAATTAGGTGTTCCTGACTGATTTGAGGGCCGCTTGGGCCAAATATGCCAGGGCCAATTTTTGTTCCCAGTCCGCCCCTGAGTGTGAGTCTCTGCATTGGCAGCTCAGGTACATGGTGCCAAACAGGAGTAGGGTGGTTTATCTGTGATGTTATTTAACCTGGTTTATCTGTGGTGCCATTTAAACAGTTTTTTTTTTCTGTTATGTTATTTAAAGGTGCTCTAAGCGATGTCATACGTTTTTTAGGCTACATTTTTTTTTCTCACTTACAGCAAACATCACCTCACCATCCGCTAGCTGCCTATGTCCTGAATACACTGTAAAAAAATGCGATCTCTGTGGACAACCCAGGCTCCAATCAGCCACAAAACAACTTGGGTAAACCTTGCCCATAAAAACATAACAAACTGCAAATCACCAACAAGATGCGTGTTTAGGAGAGTTTCAATTGCACGGGAGGGAGGGTGAGGAAGTAGCGAGCTAGCTTTCTGTTTTGTTTGAACGTCAACAGAAGTGACGTTACCCAGCATCGCTCAGAGCGCCTTTAAACTGATTTATCTGTAATGTTATTTAAACTGGTTTGCCTGTGAGACTATTGTAACTGTTTTATTTGCCTGTCTCTTGCCTGTCCATCTTTCCATCGCTGCCCCTGCATCTCTCCCTGGTGGTCCCCTGGCGTGTAGAACATTGACATCACTAACTTCAGCAGCAGCTGGAACGATGGCTTGGCTTTCTGCGCTGTCCTCCACACCTACCTGCCTGCACACATCCCCTACCATGAGCTCAACAGCCAGGACAAGGCAAGGCCCACCAGGCTGCTACTCACTACTCACGTTCTGTGTGTGTGTGTGTGTGTGTGTGTGTGTGTGTCTGTGTGAGTTCACGTGCATCCAGAGGCGGCTCGTGGTGTAGGGCAGTGGTTCTTAACTGGTGGGTCGGGACCCAAAAGTGGTTTGTGGAACCGTTCTGGGTGGGTCGCGGAGCTTGTGAAAAAAAAAAAGCCATTTTAAATGCTACTTTATCAGATCTAATATCGGACCTTTATTTTTATAAGACTTTATTCATATATCAGTCATTGCCATGGACATAGACAATGTTAATGTGGCAGGTTATATTAGACATCAGTTTAGTGGTATACGGAAGTAGGCTACAACCCTGAATATTTGAAGTAGGACATGGATTCACTTAAATTGAGGATAAAATGAGACTGAAACCCCAGTGTGTGGTGTGCAGTGAATTGCTGGCACATGAGAGCATGAAATCCTCAAAACAAAAATGCTACATGGAAACTAAGTACCCCTGTCAAAGACAAACCTGCAAATCAGCATTTTCCAAACAAGTAGGCCTACAGGCACTTTGAGTGTCCTACCATGTAGCTCAGCGTATTCATTGGCCTGACAGCGGAAAAAAAATATATGGGTCGCGACTAAATGAACATTGGAAATTGTGGGTCTCAAAGCCAGACCAGTTAAGAACCACTGGTGCAGGGCACATTGAAGCTGCTGATTGAAGAGAATGATAAGTGTTAAGAGAAGCTAATCAGTCTCCCTGTGAAGATAATCAGTCTTCCTGTGAGAAGTATAGTGCTCCAGTGCTTATATCATACAGACTGAAGACCAACACATCCCTGCTGCACATACAGAATCACAATGTTGCCAGGTTGAATTTGTCTGTGAAGATAAAGTGCAAAAGAATATGGAAATTCACTTAGTCATTTGATAAGACTATTTAAATTAAAATGTCATTAACCTGATAAACTTGTGTTTGCATTACACACGTTTTTTGTCGTGTCTGTGTATGTTTGTGTGTTTTTCATTGTAGAATCCTACTGTTTTCGTTGTTAGTGCATAACATAATTAGAATTAATTTCAAGTTTTGTTACTTTGTGCTATTGTCATCATAATGGTGTAACTGACTCTGTGTTTGTGTGTCTTGTTTAGAGACGGAACCTCACCTTAGCCTTCCAGGCAGCAGAGAGTGTGGGCATCAAGTCCACTCTGGTAAATTACTCAAGTATCTGTGTATCTCTATCTATCTATCTATCTATCTATCTCTATCTATCTATCTCTCTCTCTCTCTCTCTCTCTCTCTCTCTCTCTCTCTCTCTCTCTCTCTCTCTCTTTTTTTTTTTTCTTTCTCTCTCTTTCTGTCTGAGATGTTTGTCTCCCTTTCTTTGTCTGTATCTGAATAACTCATTTACTCTCTCTCTCTCTCTCTCTCTCTCTCTCTCTCTCTCTCTCTCTCTCTCATGTAGGATATTAATGAGATGGTTCACACGGAGCGACCGGACTGGCAGAGTGTTATGACCTACGTCACAGCCATCTACAAATACTTTGAGACATAAGCTTACCTTCCTCCTTCACGTCTCCATAGAAACTACAGTCCGCTGTCTGTCCATGTCCGCTGACCTCGCTGAACCAAATAGACACAACATGTACCAGTTCCCAGGTTTACCTCTGCAGTCCCCTGCACAGCACCAACACAGTGTTACCCCTACACATCAGATCTGAAGAACCCCAACAGACCATCTTCTAAGAACCCCAAGAGACCCATCTCTCTAGAACCCCAACAGACCATCTCCGAAGAACCCCAACAGACCATCTCTCTAAGAACCCCAACAGACCCATCTCTCTAGAACCCCAACAGACCATCTCTCTAGAACCCCAACAGACCATCTCTCTTGAACCCCACCACCTTATCACATCAACAGATCAACTATCCAGAACCTCAACACCTCATTACCCCAAAATAGCAACTCCAGCTTCAACTCCCCTGCATCTCTTGAACTCCTGAGTTCCTCAGTGTAACCCCCAACAAACACACTGGAAGCTCCTGCACAGGGGCCCTAAACCCGACCCATTCAGCTACACAGGGGCCCTAACCCATTCAGCTACATAGGGGCCCTAACCCATTCAGCTACATAGGGGCCCTAAACCCGACCCATTCAGCTACACAGGGGCCCTAACCCATTCAGCTACACAGGGGCCCTAACCCATTCAGCTACTTAGGGGCCCTAACCCATTCAGCTACATAGGGGCCTTAACCCAAACCCATTCAGCTACATAGGGGCCCTAACCCATTCAGCTACATAGGAGCCTTAACCCAAACCCATTCAGCTACACAGGGGCCCTAACCCATTCAGCTACATAGGGGCCCTAACCCATTCAGCTACATAGGAGCCTTAACCCAAACCCATTCAGCTACATAGGGCCCTAACCCATTCAGCTACATAGGGGCCTTAACCCAAACCCATTCAGCTACATAGGGGCCCTAACCCATTCAGCTACATGGGGGCCTTAACCCAAACCCATAACCTGAGTTGTGTTGAACCGCGCAGTTCAGCCCTGCACTCGAACCCGCAAACAGCAGCACCTCGGATCGGGAGTCGAGTGTGCTTGCAATCGAGCTAAAAGCCCAGGCTGCTAGCTCTCTTACTAGCATGTCTCTTAAGGCGTCGGGATGGAGGTTTACACAGCGTACATACTGCACAGCTACGTACCAGCTGGCTCGAGTGCAGGGCTGAGCCGCGCTGTTGAACACAAGGCAGGTTACATTGATGCCGTGACCAGGGGGGCCCTCACCTTAACCCATTCCGCTGCATGGAAGCCCTAACTCAAACCCATTCAGCTGCAGATCAGGTCCTTCAATGTGGAAGGCCTGGGACTTCTGAGACGTTACTGTGAAGTTGCCAGTATGACTTTAACCCTAAGCTAAGCTCTAAGCTCCATGGTGGATGCGGCAGTCAGCTCTGCCGCGACTGCGGAGGGAAGTTGGCCGACGTGGAATAGAACACCGGGCCCATCTGAAGGGGATCTCGCGTTCACCTGTGGCCGTCACAGGAGCGTGAAGAACACCTGCGTACAGCTCAGTCTGCATATGCAGCACAATACAAAGCTCTGCTTTCATCAGGACACAGCACTGCACTATATGGAACTCTAAAAGGCTTCCTGTGCACAGGAGCATCATTTAGTGGATTTGTACTCGTTTGTATTTTGAGCACAAACTGGAGCTGGCTTATTTTGAAGGAGAGAGACTGACTTTAGCCTGTTAAGCCTTTGACTACATTCCAGTGCCTATCATGCACACCTTCAATGAACAGTAACACTAATGAATGAAATAGTGAAGTGCATATTTAAGGTGCCTTGGGTAACACTGATGTGCTCATTTTAAACCTGTTGAGGAGTGAATTATTTTCCTGGTTCCTTCTAGAATTCTACGCAAAGATCTACAGTTTCAGTGTTCTTTAGACAGTTTATGGGGGAAATCTCTGGGTAATTGTCGCATCAGAATGCGGAACTCTCGGTTCGCGAACATTCTAATCACATATTTGTGACCGTACTCCTCAACAGGTTAAAGGTGCCTCAGATCACACTCTGATACTCATTCTCGTAGTGTTAAGGTAAAATGAGTATCTGTCCACTCAGTATTCAGTAGATCCATCACAGACTATGAGCCTGTTATGCATGAAGGAGGGACATTTACCCAGCGTAACTTACACAACATCCTAAGCACTCTAATGCCGCATTCCAGTTGTCTTGTAACACGAGTAGTGATTCGGAATGTCACATCCGTGTAAAAACCGAGGCTGGTTGCGTTCCAGATGTCAACAAAGTCGTGAGAATAAAATGCTATCGTTTAGCAATGGTCTGGTGTTAGCAGTTGTTACCAGATATAGCACACATTTACACAAACGAACATCATAGCAACAGATAGAGATTGGACACTATTGTTTCTATGACTGATTAAATGAGACAAAAACAGAACTGCTAATAAACAGTGCATATCTACGTTCTCATTAATGGGCGCAGCCATTTTGGAATTTCAAATTTTGGTACTCTGGGCTCGAAAGAGCCAGCGAGTCGGGATGCAACTTCAGGGGATGTTCAATTTGCAACTTTCGTTTAATAACTCGGGAAACAACTCTGACCGACTGAACAACTCTGCAGACAAATGGAATGAGGCATAAGGCCAATCGCCCAGCATACAGTGATGCAAGAAAGTTTTATCTTTGGGATTCCTGGAAATCTGCATAAATTTGACGTAAATTTTGTACATTGTACATTACATTAGAATAGTTTTGTTAGCAGTAGAATAATTATTCACAAAAAATGTTGACCAAAAAGTAACCAATAAGTCAACAGTAAATGCCCTTGGTGGGAAAGGGTGTGTAAACAACTTGAACAATCGCACAATTTGTTGATCAATGTCACACCAGTTAGGACTAGGAGGAATTTTGGCATTTTCCTCTGCACACAAGAATTCCAGCTAGCCTCAGCTATGTCAAAAATAACACATTTTTGTGAATACAAATTCATTTTGGCTTCTTCCAGTAATTTGGATGATTTAAATGAAGACCTGAATACATTAGGTCATATTTATGGAGTTTTTCAGAAATGTCAGGTCCATAAACTTTTTTTATGAACTGTATTTAACACTGTTACGCATGCCACACTCTAAGCATCCTTTTAGCCAGGCACCAAGTATAGCTAACTATTAGCCAGGCACCCAGTATAGCTAACTTTTTTAACCAGGCACCCAGTATAGCTAACTCTACAGCTTGTGCAGTACCCTAATCATCCTAAGAGTCAGTGTAAAACAATTGTAAAACAATCATGTACACTTCTGCCTGCACACCTCTTCTCTCTGAAAGGCATTCCACCATGTGTTATTTCACCTTTGCTTTCTGAACCTCTTGACTCGCATCTTGATTAAGGTTTCAGGAATAATTCCTTCATGTTTTTGTATAGGACACTCCTTTTCCATGACTGGTCACTAAAAAGCAGGCCTTTTTAGTTAGCTGAGATAAAAGTCAGGTTTCATTTCCTCATTTCTTTGTGTGAATTTCATGAGAATATTCCTGTGGGGCCATGTTGGCTAGGCCAACTTGCCAGGTTGTCCGTGTGTGGACAGTTTAAATCAGTGAGAGACATGCTATTTGCATTTTTGCTCTTGTGTACTTGTGCCTTAATGCTTCACCCCTGAGACATTCTTGTGACCTTGACCTTGTGACCTCATGACCTCTGTGTATTCATGTGTGTTTGAGCATGGTGCCCAACAATGTTTTATGACCACAGTCACACTTTTTCATTAAATATCAGTTTCCTTCAGACGCCATGGAGGTGTATGCGTGTATGTTAAAGACCATCACTGGCTTCTAGCTGCCCCTGATCATCTGAGCATGCCCCGTAGACTAAAGAATAGCTCGTTATCTAGACCTGAAGCTAGGTTGGGCATTTGTCTAAATGAGGTAGTCTCTGTCTCAGCTCTGATTCTCTCCGGCACCCAAACAAAGCTGCCGTTGTTCTGGAAGTGTGCAGTGTGGAAGCCAGTTGTGTTCTGAATGACATACTGCTGTCCTGTGGCTGGCTGGAGTTGTCACTTCTTAAATGCTATGTGTCAACACATGCCAAGTTGATAATTCATTCTGCTCAGTGAAGGTGCCATCATCGTTATTTACATGCTGTGAAAGGAAGAGCTATGCCAGTTACTCAAGTTAATACTCACACTTTACGTACTTCATCCTCATTACATGACCATTGCTGAAATACAAAATCTTCCTGCTTGCGTTGCATTTTACCAGGCTAAGGTTACTATCCTTAATGGTAATGGAAGTCACTTATACTTAACATTACCTTACATTTCACATACTCTTAAACTGCATAGTGAGGCTGAGTAGTCGGATGTGAGGTGAACAGTGTCACAGTCTGTCAAAACATTTAACAGAATGCAGATTTTGTTGTCTCATTTAACTTTACCTGATAGCAAAGACAGCCTGCCAAAAATAAATGCAAAAACAATCGAGCAATTATGCACCAAATTCGTACAAGATCTATTGCAGGGGTCGCCAACCTTTTTTCCTCCGAGAGCTACTTTGACAAAATGGACATGGCCGAGAGCTTTTTTTCCTCTGAGAGCTACTTTGAGGAAATGGACATGGCCGAGGGTCTTATAGTGTTATAGTAGCATGCTATGTATTCACATAGCTGATCTCCACCCAAAACCGCTGAATAAGATTTATATGCTTTTTAAAGGTTCCTTTCAACTCATTTACCTTCTCTCTTTGTATACTGTGAATTTGATTTCATAGGAATTTTAAGGAATTTTTAATGTTTCCCAAGGGTTATCAGATTTATGAACATCTTCCTCAAACTTTTTGGAGAGCTACTTAAAAACAGGTGGGGAGCTACCTGTTGGAGACCCCTGACCTATTGTTTGGTAAGCATGAAGGAAGTATGTATCCTTCAACCTCATATCTTATGAATGGAGTTATGGAGCTTTGGCTGTTATCAACTGTTGCTGGACTCGTGCATGGTGAATGTGCTTCTGAATGTGTGTACTGCAGCTCATAAACAAATGTTACCATGTATGCTCAAGACACACAGATGCCATTCTCTTTCAGGCCACCCAGAGGTACTGTAGTTGCTCTCTCATAAATATGTTAGACAACATCAACTAAGACCCCTTTTCCTTAATGTTTGATTACTTTGACAGTGACCAGACTTTGACCTGAGTTGTGGACACAATGCTTTCACTCTCATCGCTTGGATGCATGGCCATTGGGCTTCCAGCCACACAGAAATAATTGATGCTTTCCTTTAAGCCTTCATCCTCATGGCCTTCTGCTTCAGGAAAAAGAACAGACTCCTCTTTTACATATGATGTGTTTTGTTTGTTTTTATAATTAAATCTATTTTGAAGAATAGATCAAATGTCCCTTGCTGATGATCAAGAGGGCAAAAGTATTGTTGACTATCAAGGTCACTTGGAGCCACCCCTGACAGTTTATTGATGGAGTGTATTATGTCTATATTTATATTGGTTAGCAATATTAAAAAACTGCACCAACAAAGCTGAAGTTTGTATCTGGTTTGTGTCTAAGGAAAGCAGAAGCCAATGTTGTGTGTTGTGTCTTAAAGGAGTTTCAATGTTCAATCCCAAGATATGTGTTACCGATACATTTGACACAGCGCCAAGAGCCTGATTTTCCACTGCAGATAGCCTGTTTCGCTTAAACCGCTGAGCCATGCCGTTTTCTATAGAGCAGATGATAATCTAAAAGAAAAATAATTCGAAGTCAGTAATGATGCACTCGTGCAACTGTGCATTCTGACACTAGCTCATGACAGATCTTGCCTCACAGCGCAGTCCCCGCCCGTGTAAAGAGGAAACGAGCGTATCCGTGGTTTGCTTGTGCGCGCGGTGGTTGACTGTGCCAAAGTGGTCCTTCACGACTGGCCAAAGAAGCAGAGCGCACACCGATCGTCAGCATCCACCAAATGGTCGGTATCTAGTGACTTTACCGTCGCTTTTCGGATAGTTTGAGTCGCGTTCATGTGTATGAATAAACGACAGTTTGGCTGTATCACATTTAACCAAACCAGTTGAAGGGGAATTTCCAGCATTGCGGCTGTTTTCAATACTTTAAAAAGCGTATTTCCGTTCTTCATTTCGAGGTGAGATGCATTCTTTAATATGTTTAGGCCTACATTAGCTTTTTTATTATTATTATTATTATTATTATTATTTTAACAATAGTTACCATAACTTTTTGCAAGCAGCCATGACTTCTTTAGACTAGATATATGTGACCTGCAGGTTTTATTGTTTTTTAGTGGCCCATAGACCTATCCAGAATTGAATATTATGCAGTCCTACATTTTGAAATCATATGGTGTAGTTGCATCAGCTCATATTTTTAATTTAGCCGTTAAGAAAATCTGTAAAACCTAGTCAGATTCACTACATACCTATTTCCTGGTATAACCTGGTAGGCCTACAGTAGGCTATATCAGATGATTAAGGAATAGTATCCTATGGAAGTATTGTCATTCAGTGCTATTGCCTAGTTCCTAAATGCAGGTGTTTTTGCCTACAGTTAACAGGAAACAACTAGTGACCAATGTGGTCAGTGTTGTCCAGAAGCTTGTGTGTGTGTGTGTGTGTGTGTCATGTTCTCACTATAGCCTATGGACAGAAATGTTTAAGTTGGGGTTACAACTTAAAGTTGATCAGGGTGTGGTGTAAATGAGCCTTCCATGAGGTGGGTTTATTTAATACAGATTAAATTTAGCTGTTGGATTGTCAAAGTCTGCTGTCCTCGGGGGAGTGTGGTTGACTGCGTGGGAACATGCAGGGCCAACAACCCGCTCCTCTGTCCATAAGTGTGTGAGAGGGGAGGGAGGGAGCATCATCTGTCACAGGCATGCAAATGCAGATCAACCTGTTGCACATGCTTCATGTGGCCCCACGACAGGAAGAGCACCGAGTTACGCTAGTTATGATTTATAATCCAGTTACTATGCCAGAGGCTTTATCTCAGATAATACTCTGTGTGCCTCACTGTAGCAGACTCAGTGGAACTTTGTTATGTGTGAGACCAAGGAAAGATGAGGAGGAGGAGGAGATCTGTTCAGCCTGATATGGGGAAACATAACATTCTCTGGTGGTGCACCATGTGAACTCATTATTTGATTATACATTAATACATGGGCCTCTGTGTATATAACGCAGTTGCTCTTCCTCTAATTGATTGGATAGTTCTCTGATATGTTTACCTTTTGGCTGGCAT
This sequence comes from Alosa alosa, assembly GCF_017589495.1. NCBI lineage: Eukaryota > Metazoa > Chordata > Actinopteri > Clupeiformes > Clupeidae > Alosa > Alosa alosa. Next base: position 27,795,271 of record NC_063193.1, read on the forward strand.
AATTTAGATTCACTTACACATTAACCCAAAGTAATTAATGGCCAAGGGTTCACCTGTGGCCTTATAGAACTGTTTGTTGAAACAAAGTAACCTTGAGGTCTCTCAGCCCTATAGAAGATTGATAAGTGCAGTCATCATTGGTCAATAAACATCATACGACATCATTAAAAAAAGAAATTGACTATGTTGACAATGTTTTTTGTTTCTTTATTCTTTGTGTGATTGCTCTGTCCACTCATAGACCTCCTGCCTGCCGCTGAGTGTCATGTGATCTGAGACCGCTGGAGTGGAGTGGAGTGAGTCCGCGGAGGTTGGAGACCCCATCGGTGTTGAGTATGAACGCGCGTTCTCTTCAGTGTGGGTGGAGATGACTCCATCAGCACCAATAGGAATACATCAATGTTCTCTTCAGGAAGTAAATGTGGATTAGGAATGGGAGACTTTTGAGCAACTGTTTGTCTGGATTCTAACCAGCCCGTGTAGCGTGAGGTGGCTCAGAGTCTGGTCACAGCTCATCCTCCTGTTAGGGCTGCCTGGGGGCTAAACGCCTGGCTGAGGTTGATGCTTGGCTGGGCAGGCCTCTGGTGTTGGGTTGCTGGGGTGATGGTTGCCGTGTGACCCTCACCATGCCGATTGATGCCTCCTCTGTGCTCTACATCCTGCTGGAGCTCCTGATCGCCCTGTTCTCTGTGCTGGGCAACCTGCTGGTCTGCTGGGCCGTGGCGCTCAACAGCAACCTGCAAAGCATCACCAACTTCTTCGTGGTGTCGCTGGCGGTGGCGGACATAGCGGTGGGCGTCCTGGCCATCCCCTTCTCCATCGCCATCAGCACGGGCTTCTGTTCCAACTTCTACGCCTGCCTGTTCATCGTGTGCTTTGTGCTCGTGCTCACACAGAGCTCCATCTTCAGCCTCCTGGCCATCGCTATCGACCGCTACATCGCCATCAAGATCCCACTCAGGCGAGACACACACACACACACACACACACACACATAGGGGCAGAACACACACACACAAACAGAGGCACACATAGGGGCAGAACACACAGACAGTGTGTACACTCAGAACACACACACACAAACAGAGGCACACATAGGGGCAGAACACACACACATAATACAAACAGAACACACAGACACACACAGACACACACACACACACAGAGGCCATCGCTATCGACACAGCCCACAGGCACACACACACCCCACACACACAGGCACACATGGGGGCAGAACACACACACAAACAGTATAGAACCTGGAGCCCCAATCACACACACACACACAGGTACAGAACTAACAGAACACAAACACACACACACACACACACACAGGCACACACAGGCACACATAGGGACAGAACACAGCCCCACATACATGCACACACACAGGTACAGAACACACAGCCACAGACATAATCCGAGAATAGATACACACACACACACACAGTGTACACTCAGATATGCAGTCACACACATACACAGCCACAAACGCACACACGTGTGTAGTTGCACGCATGCCTGAAGCCCTGCACAAGTGACAGATCACAGATATGTGAGCCTGAGGTCTCTTTCTGTGCCATGTCACACAGGCCCTAGGTGGCACCAGAGCAAGTGAGTGAGCAAACCCAGTGTGCCCTGTAGAACATGTTGATGGTTAAGGGGGTGAGGTCAACTCCTGTCACCATTAGCGCTTCAAAAGCCAAGAGGGTTTCTTAGGGTCTAGCAGGTTGACATGCAGTAAAGTACTAACTATCATTAGTTGAGAGAGTGTTATTTATGGGTTCGTGGCATGACGAAACAGGTCTGTGCTTGAGTCTGTTCCCAGATTTTCTAGTGTACACGAGACCTTTGTTTTGTGCTTATTGAAGAGGCACAGCTCAGTGATTGGAGCATTAATGCCGTGCTACTATTTCTGGGTGGACATAAGGGTCCTTGAGTCCTATGGGGACGTCCAGTCTCCATGTCTGTGGTGATTCCCACGGTGCAGAGTCCCATGCTGGACATGCCCGTCAATGACCATCCCAGATGGCCTCTACAGATAGCATCTCTCTTAACATCTTCTCATCGTGCTTCTACAGACAGAGTCGGTGAATCTCGATTTATCCTTCACACACTCACAGATTTTTGATCGTGTTCCCTTCTTTGTGAGGGCTTTAGGGCTGTCCCACAGTGAAATTGTAAAGTACACGAGGGCTCGTTCACACCCTTTCTGTATCCTTTCTGTAATTTGGCATCTGTACTGACTTTACTCAAAAGAATTAACAATAATTCATAGCATTGTTACAGATATCTATTAAAAACACTCGATTGAAAACGTGCGATTGAAACGATTGCTTTATAAATATGATGTACTTGTTAACTTTTTTGCTACCTATTGTCTGATCTGCCCTTTTGGTTATTTTATGTATTTTTTTCTCCTTTTCTTTATTTTTATGTTGTATTAATCACACAAAAAAAATAGCATTGTGATGTGAAGTACAGGGTTATGGTTATCCAGAGGAAGGCGGGAAGCTCGAAAAACATCAGTAAACATTGACAACACATTTTTGGTGTTGCCAGTTTAATGATAGATCACAGGTGCTGTCCCGTTCCTCTTATTAACATTGTTACCCTTATCACCTAACAAGCTCAATTGCTTAGCAACAGCTATAGCTGCCAGGCATAAATGGCGACTTATGGAAAGGGCACAGAAAGGTGTACGAGTGAGCCCTCATGCACTTCACACTTTGTCTCGCTATCACCAGACCAAGCTCAACCTTTTAAGATTGAAAAATAAAATCGCCGGCGGCAGATCAGGCTGGGTTTACCCAGTCTACTTCACAATTTCATTATAGGACCACCGTAAGCCCTCACAAAGTTATTGAGATTCAGTCACTGTGTGTTAGCAGAAAATCTAACGGGATCATGGACCCTGGGAACATAGGGTCCTGGGAACATAGGTGCTCCCCACTATGCTACCACCGTTACACTTCTACAGATAGCATCTCTTAGCATCTTCCCATCGTGTTTCTACAGACAGAGTCGGTGAATCTCGATTTATCCTTCACACACTCACAGATTTTGATGCGTGTTCCCGCTAACTTTGTGAGGGCTTTAGGGCTGTCCCACAGTGAAATTGTAAAGTACACGAGGGCTCGTTCACACCCTTTCTGTATCCTTTCTGTAATTTGGCATCTGTACTGACTTTTACTCAAAAAAGAATTAACAATAATTCATAGCATTGTTACAGATATCTATTAAAAACACTCGATTGAAAACGCATGCATTGAAACGATTGCTTTATAAATATGATGTACTTTGTTAACTTTTTTGCTACCTATTGTCTGATCTGCCCTTTTGGTTATTTTATGTATTTTTTTCTCCTTTTCTTTATTTTTATGTTGTATTAATCACACAAAAAAAATAGCATTGTGATGTGAAGTACAGGGTTATGGTTATCCAGAGGAAGGCGGAAGTTCGAAAAACATCAGTAAACATTGACAACACATTTTGGTGTTGCCAGTTTAATGATAGATCACAGGTGCTGTCCCGTTCCTCTTATTAACATTGTTACCCTTATCACCTAACAAGCTCAATTGCTTAGCAACAGCTATAGCTGCCAGGCATAAATGGCTTACTTATGGAAAGGGCACAGAAAGGTGTACGAGTGAGCCCTCATGCACTTCACACTTTGTCTCGCTATCACCAGACCAAGCTCAACCTTTTAAGATTGAAAATAAAATCGCCGGGCGGCAGATCAGGCTGGGTTTACTCCAGTCTACTTCACAATTTCATTATAGGACCACCGTAAGCCCTCACAAAGTTATTGAGATTCAGTCACTGTGTGTTAGCAGAAAATCTAACGGGATCATGGACCCTGGGAACATAGGGTCCTGGGAACATAGGTGCTCCCCCACTATGCTACCACCGTTACACTTCTACAGATAGCATCTCTTAGCATCTTCCCATCAGGACTACAGATTAACCTGGCCACGCTCATCTAGATCTCCTTTCAGGGAGATACAAGTCTGATACACCATAAATTCAGCAATTTGTAAAGTTTAGGCGAAGTAGGAAGTAACGCATAGCCTACACCCGTCACCATGCTAGTGTTAGAAAAGTATTCCAATCGTGAGTCTGGCTTTAAGCCAGGCTATCTACAGAGAGAGAGAGAGAGAGAGAGAGAGAGAGAGAGAGAGAGAGAGAGTCTGTGTCTCCCATCAGCGTGACCGAGTGTGTCCCTGTGGCCTGCCGTTGTTTTCTCAGTGTTTCTTTCTGAACTTTAACATCCTGAGAATGTGACTGCAGCAGGCCACCGGCCTCAGCTGGACTCCCACACCGAGAGCAGAGCAGAAGGCTGGCTGAAAATAGCCGCTCTCGCTCCAGCACTGACATTTCAGACAGCATTCCGTACTTTTATTATACCGATGAGACCTGCTCCTTGCAGATTTAAGGAGCACATTTTTACTCTCCTATGCAATATTTTGCAAATTTGAAAGCTGCCCATTAATTCTGTCTGTGTGCTGTCTTTGAAAGTAAAAGTGTAGGTTCCGTCACCAGTGTACTATGGACCCTATAGGCTAGGTTATGTCCCGAATGGCTTGTAAATGTAAGTCAGGTTTCTAGGCCAAGTAGACTTGCGTATACAAGGAATTTGGTCTCTTCATTTATCCCATCCATGAATTAGTGAACACAGTGAGCACACAGTGAGCACACAGTGAGGTGAAGCACACACAGCCATGGATGTGGGCATGGGAGAGCAGTGCTCAACCACTTCCCCCACCCACATTTTTCGTATACTGGTCGGGGATCGAACTGGCAACCCTTCGGTTTCAAGTTTGAAGTCCTAACCAGTAGTCCACGGCTGCCCCCCTTGTGTCAGCCATGTTGGTTGGCTTTTTACACCAATCCAGTTCTTGTGTTCTTGCATGAGAAAATCATCATTGACTTCATCCTGATGATTAAAAGAAGTGGCGGGAGACAAGAATATTCAGTCTTGTTTGCTCAATGTCCTCAGAGTGACTCCAGGTTCCCAGAAAAGCGCCACAGCAGAAAAATGCACTAGCAAGATGTTCCATTGGACATCGGACTGGACTAGTTCCAACCCCGTAACGTCATGCCGCCAGCAACATCTGTGTAAGACTGGACAACAGAATCAGAGAGGCTAATCAACAGCCTCTAGCATCACCTTCACTACTGTGTGATGCTGTGGGCTCAGCAATTGCAAGTCAAAATTGGGGCGATATGGCGTATCTCAATATTCTGATGAGAAATGGCGAGATAACCATATGAAAAATATATTGAAAAAAATTCAAATGTACTACAATGTTTAAGTATCAGTATTTATTTCTAAAATCAAGGACATGTTAACCCATTATGTTGTCATATATCTAAATAGATGTGTTCAGTTGAAATAAAGAACAGTTTATACGCACAGTTATGCAAATGTTACATGTACTAAAATGCATATGAAATATATATAAAAAAGAGATTTTAATTCCACAATATCATTAATAATGTGATATTACTAACTCTTAAGATATGGAAGAATTATCACAATAAACAATATTATATATATTGTGATAATTCATCCATATCGTAAGAATGAATCATATTGTGATATTGATGATATTGTGGTTTGACAATGTTTTTTTGCAATGCTGTGTTGTTGTGCCACAATGTGGCACATCCCTATCTCAGACTAGTTGTTTTCTAGGACAGAGCCCCTTGTAGAATCTACAGTAGCATCCCAATCAGTCCTCTGTAGCCTTGCTGATTGCTGCCATCTCCTCTCCTCTGTCTGCAGGTACAACAGCCTGGTGACGGGGCAGCGCGCCAAAGGCATCATCGCCGTGTGCTGGGTCCTCTCGGTGGTCATTGGCCTCACGCCAATGCTGGGTTGGCACAAAGTGAACTCCGAGATGGCCGCCAACTCCAGCTGCTCGGAAGGCATGATGCACTGCCTGTTTGAGGAGGTGGTGGTGATGGACTACATGGTCTACTTCAACTTCTTTGCCTGTGTGCTGGTACCCCTGCTCCTCATGCTAGGCATTTACCTGTGCATCTTCATGGCGGCCCGGCGCCAGCTCAAGTGCATCGAGCAGAAGGCGGTTTCGTGCGAGCACAGGTCTCGCTCCACGCTGCAGAGGGAGGTCCAGGCGGCCAAGTCTTTGGCCATCATCGTGGGTCTGTTTGCCGTATGTTGGCTCCCGCTGCACATCATCAACTGCTTCACGCTGTTCTGCCCGCAGTGCGCGCACGCCCCCGACCTTGTCATGTACATCGCCATCCTCCTCTCCCACGCCAACTCGGTGATCAACCCCTTCATCTACGCCTACCGCATACGGGAGTTCCGCCACACCTTCCGTCGGATCGTCCGCCACCACGTCCTGGGCTGCTGCGAGCCTCTGCCGAGCATGAGCGATGGCAGCACACGGGCGTCGACCCGCACCAGCGTCGCTGACACCTGCAGCCTGAAAGTCAACGGCCGTGACCTCTACGTGGAGCGCAGCAGCAGCAGCAGCAGCTGTGAAAGCACTGAGCCAGCAGAGGGTGCTAGACCTGACCCAGACCAGCCCTGGACAGAGCCCGGCCCACACTGGCCTCCCCTCATGGCCCCTGCCAGCGGAGCTACACAAGCCAGCATGTTGCTGCAGTCCAGGAACAGCAGACAGGGCGGTGCTCTTCCCCCCACTCAGGGCATCCTCCAGCTCCACCCCTACACCTAACCATAACCCTGACCTGAATAGGGACCGCAGACCAAGGCAGACATCTAATAACATCTGGTTAGTCGATGAGCATTTGTAGCTCCTGTCAGTGCGGTGTTTGCAGCTCCGCCAAAACACAGACGGACCTCCATTGACTGGTTTGGAGCCAGTGGGAAACGGCTTGCTCTAACTGGCCGTCTAGCTTGCCTATTGTTCCTGAGAAGCACAGAGTAATCACCCAATATTCCTGTAAGCAGATACAATCCTGGTAGTGTTTTGCCTGGATGACTGGATCTATTGACACTCTTACACCTTTTTTCCCCTCAGCTTCCACAACCAAAAGACTCATGATTGATAATGCCCGTCATTTGCAACTTACAGTATGTTGTTATTATCAAACACATTCTTGATTAGAAGTATATGATGCACTGCCTTTAGTGAGCAAGAATAGTGTGGAAATTGTAAGCTAGAACTGCTATGTTTACGTTTTAATGTAGGCAATGTGCTAGTTGACAGTGGGCAGTCATCACCGTATGCATAGTAGTGCAACTTCGTTCCTCCCACACAGGCAATACAACGTGACCCAACGAGACTCAACAGACTGTCGGCATCACAATGAGCTGTATTTTGGGCACCAGCGCATGGTGTAAAGTTCGTTTTCCACCCGCGCAAAGTTTAATTCGGTATTTTGCACGTTTATTTTTTAAACATTGCGCCCAGGGGTGTGGCAATTAACAACCTAGGGAGGGGCCTGGCGTTGTCTAAAAAATCGCCATCGCATACACCACCTAAACCTGGTCAGAAGTCAATGGCGAGTTGTTAATTTGCTATTTTAAGAGCGCATGTCAACAGTCATATTGGCAGGTGCACGCACCATCCTTCTATCATTCATGAACGCACACCAGCGCACGTCCATGCAAAGCATTACAAATTGCACGAGTACAATGGGAAACATAATTAGCAGAGGTGGAAAGTAACGAAATACATTTACTCACGTTACTGTATTGAGTAGTTTTTCTGTGTATTTTGTATTTTTTAAGTAGTTTATAAAATCGGTATTTTAAATTGTACTTGATTACTTTTTGAGTGAAGTATTGTACTTCGCTACATCAAAAGTCCCATCCGTTACTTGAGTAAAAAAAAAAAAAAAAAAAAAAAGTTAAGACTAACGAAAACAGAAAGGGAGAGAAAAAAAAAAATCGCGCCCTAAACCACTAGCCTAGTGATAATGATCAGCATGTAGCCTACAACAGGACATGAATCAAGCTGGCGCCATGCAGTCTTTCTGAAAGAGATGGAGCTGGATCACGAGATGCATCAGATTAGCCTAACCTATGAAAGTGTATTTTCTGCTATTCCAATGGGTTGTCTCAGTTCGTTTTAGCACCAATGATTGCGGAGATATTCAAGCAAACACCATGGGATTTCGTGTTTTGACGTTTGTGCCCACCTTTCTTTGGAAAGAAGTTTATTAGCAGTTGTTTCCCCTCATTTTGATGTCTCTCTTTTTCCTGTTTTGGCCTTTGTTTTTAGTAACCTGACTTGGCTTTCTTGGGGAAAGACATTGTACCAGCAGCACAACAATTAGCGGTCCACTACTAGCGATGCTCAACTAAATAAACAAAAGATAGACTACCTTATGAATGTGCAGGCGGACTAAACCATTTAGCTCTTTAGCAAGGGAGAGTGAGAGTGACCTTAGACAGTTTTCACTATGTTTTTGTATACAAAATCCAGTCAGTCAAACTTTACATTTCGTCTGACATTCATTTTTACATTTAATTTGGAAGTTAAAATATTCAGGTAAAATAAATATATGGTGGAAATAAGTATTGAACGCTTAATTTTTCTTTTTCAGTAATTGGCCTAAACTTCCAGTGAGTCTATTCAAAATTTTCACCACACATTATATTAACACACTTATAAAAAATCCAAACATAAGAGTTTTGTGTATTAAAGTGGAATGACACAGGAAAAAAGTATTGAACGTGCCTACTGAAATTTCTTCAAAACTTTGTGGAAAAGCCTTTGTTTGTAAAGACAGCTTCAAGACATTTCCTGTATGACAAAACTTATTAGTCGCAGTATCAGGTGTGATTTTGGTCCATTGTTCTAAACAGATTCCAGGGGTCCCTCTTGTGAATCCTGATCTTTAGTTCCAGATTACTTCCAGAACTGTTTAATTGAATTTAATTGAATTGGCTGCCTTCAAGTCTTTCTGGAGCTTTCTCCGAGTGGTCCTTGGCTCTTGGAATTGACTATCCTTCTGACTCCCTGGTCAGAAATATTGCGAGGAGATCCTGTGCCGGTTGATGATGCAGTGATGTTTCTTCCACTTGAAGATAATGGCTCCCATGCTGCTTACTGGAAGATTCTGAAGTTTTGAAATGCATCTGTAACCAGTTTCATTGATATGTTTTGCAACAATAAGGTTGCAAAGGTCTTGGGAGAGCTTTTTGCTTTTATCCATCATGAAATGTTTCTTGTGTGACACCTTGGTAATGAAAAACCTTTTTATAGCCCATCAATATGTAGGCTACTAACCAAGCTTATATTAATTTGCACAGATAGAAAGGATAACTACTCTCTAACTACTTACAGATTCCAGCTCGTTCCTTCCTTTTCCTTGCCTTAGTGCTGTTTCTTAGCGTGTTCAATACTTTTTCCCTGTGTTATTCCACTTCATTACACATGACTCTACTTATGGAGTTTTTATGTGTGGATTACCTGAGTTATTACTAATGCCTGATGAAAATGTTGTGCCCCCTGTATTCCACTTTTCAAGGGCCCTCTCCTCCATTGCCCTATACTTCCCACTTCCCCCCCCTAGTTTGACGCCCTTTAATCTGCTGATCCTTCTGCTCGTTTCCAAATATAAAAACAACTCTCTGCAACTCAATATGGCCTGTCTGCCTCAGCTGCCTGTGAGGGGCTTTTCAGTTGTGCTGGATTACTGTTCACTGCAAAGCGACCCAAGGATGAGTGCAACTAACTTTGAAAATCAACTACTGCTCGAACTTAAAGAACTTAAAGGAGGTGATTTTTCACATAGATCTCCATTTCTCAACATCCTTATCAGGCAAGTACCTCTACTCGGCGGCCATATTGCAACACTTTTTGGGCGCTTATCGTGCATCTATTTCGGCAGAAATGCGTGTGCGTAAGGCTTCACGACACCAACCTTGCTCCAGCAGCGAGATCACAACAGATGATTGGCACGATGTCTTCACAGCACACCACATGATTGGCTCAATGTATTTTACAACACACCACATGATTGGCTCAATGTATTCACATGTCAACGTTTTGCCGCGGAAGGGTTGTGATATGTGTAGACAACTGTTACAAACTAACCCCATGCATTACTATGGAGGATTTTTTTAAGTGCTGTATCTCCTCATTAGAAAGTCTCTGGTAAAACTGGTTGTTCTGGTACCCCCCAAAAAAAAAAAAAAAAAAAAAAAGTAACTAAGTAACTTTTACTTAAAGTACATTTTAAATTAACTACTTTTTACTTTTACTTGAGTACATTTTCAGATTGGTATTTTAACTTGTACTTGAGTAATATTTTATCAAGGTATTGGTACTTTTACTTGAGTACAATATTTTCATACTTTTTCCACCTCTGATAATTAGAATAAACTGTACATCTCATGATGAGTAGTTATTCACCATCATTTGCAAATTGGTAATGACGGTTAAAAGTGATTAGGGGAGAGGCGACAGACACGTATGGAGCACAGCTGAAGACGCACTGTCACGAGATATAAGCAACTCCTCTGCAGGATAAATGTTGTTTTATTCAGTCATTTGAGCAATATTAGGGTAAGTGTTGCTTTTTCCAGCCTATGTTTTCGGTAGTAACCCATTGTCAGTCAATAGTGAAAGTAACTGCATATATCTGTCTTGTCGTTGACTGACTCCTTGGTGAAGTTAGTTTCACTTTGCCAATTAGTTCAAATAATAGACGAGTGGAAATGCGTGAAGGCTATGCTAGGTTTTAGTAAAGCATGGTTTAAGAATGACTATTCCATACGGTCTCGCAAGCAGCCTCCTTCAAATGCGCCATTGAATGCCAAAATACCGATGCATTTATTAGACATATCGCGCTTTGCGCCGTTAAAGGGAATGACAGATGTCATTCTCATTGGTTTAAAATGATGTTACGCCCCAAACACACCCATATGCCTGATTAAAAAACCTACGAACACCTTGTTGCGCAGGGCTCTCAAGTTTTGAAGTTTGCAAGGAGTGAGACTTTGTTTCTCAGGGGGTAGGGGCGTGGTATTGGCACAGTGCCACGCCCCCTCCCCCTGATCAAAGTACATGAAAGTCCTACGTCTGCTTGAACTACTCGTGGCGCCACGCCCCCTCCCCTAGGTCAACAGACCCACCCTCCCCATGTCCCATCGACCCAGAATTCATGAGAGAGCACAAATTCCATTATTTCAAACATTTATTTATTCTAGAACCCTATAGTAAATAATAATAAATAATATAACATACATTATAATAATAATTTCACCCAAATGGGCCCTTTGAACAGCAGTGGGTCATTCTGCTCTAAACAAACAGAAAACAACCAAATGAGAAAAAGCACATTTAGCCCCAAAATGGTCTCTTGAACAGTGGTGGTTCTGTCCGTGTGTGTGTGTGTGTGTGTGTGTTTTATGAGTGATGTTGTGTGTTGCAAGTGTTTGTGGCAGATTTTGATGCCTTGATGACTGATACTACATTTAAAGCACTGTGGTTCAATGTCAGCCATTTTCACAGTCATGAGGCCATCCTTAAAAATATTCTTGTTTGCAGTAACAGCCAAAAAATAAATAAATAAATAAATGGGTCGGTAGGTAGGTCAATATTTTTTTTTTCAAGATTCAAAGTAAAAAAAAAAAAATTTTGGTCATGGTGATTAGGTATGAATTTAAATAAATGTGCATATTGTGACGTAACTGACTGGGTCCTCAACCCGTGCCTTCAGGCGCATCACTGCAAACCTCAATCTGATGCAGATTCTGTAGACCAGCCTTTCTCAAACTTCTTTGACCTGAGGCCCAGTCATGGCAGACTTTGGGGTCATAGGGCTCATCTACACGTACCCAACCCCACTCCCTCCAAATCAAATTGTCATTATCATTATCACAATCATTATGCCTATATTGTTATACATGCACTTTCACTTAAATGTTTTGTGACATGCACATCAGAGGACTGCTTTACTAATGTAAGATATAATTAGTTTCATTGCTTTTGCATGGTTGCATGATGCTTGCATAAGAAAAGAAATACTTCTCAAAACAACAGCAACAATTATATGGGTGCTATTGTTTTGGGATGTTTCCTTCATGCAAGCATCATACATTGGTAGGAAATGGAGAAAAAAATACATGTTTTTAATGAAGTTTAATTTGAATGCCTGAATGTAAGGATTCAGGAAACACAATACCAGCTTTTTTGGCGAGCAGATAGGCGTAAATCACTGATCTGTTGATCTTTAACAGATAGAAAGAAGGCTACAATAGCTTTTGGTCACGTTATATTCAAATTTGACTATACAATACTCAGTGCTATACAATGTATTATAGTCTCTGCTCTGTTTCTATGGAAGTTCCAAAAATCAACGTTGTTCTATTAAGTGTCGTTAAACAATTAAATAGCATTCAACAGGTTGAAGCGGAGCTTTGATACCAACGTTATCGATTAGTTTCAGTTTCTCTCTCGCAGACGCCTGCATTGAATGAACGCTCATACCACCACTTTATTGTATGGCTCCATGTTTAATGACATCGATAGCAGAAACGTTTGTTTTCTTTTTTTGTCGGTCCGCGGTCTCTTGATCAACTGCGCAGCAAATTATCAGACGAAGCACCGGGCCTAATTTCACTCCACGACTCCGCGGACCAGCAGTCTCCACGTTGCGGACCCACACCAAAACAAAACTATTTCCTGATTGGTTGAGAAATCCTATTTTCTGATTGGCCGATAGGTTAGTAACTGAACAGCAGCTCTCTGAGCTGAATGAGCGCACAGACAGGAACGTTGTGTGACACGTTTGTAAAACTATAGCCCTTAGAAATTTCTGTGCGGGCTAGTTAATAATTTCTTGGAGTGAGAAATGCCATGTTTGAGCGTGTGAAGTCATTGAAATGCGTGTGTCTCACGCTCAATGCGTGAGTCTTGAGAGGTCTGTTATGTTGCGCCATGCATTCCACGTTTGATAACGAAACCCCTCCCAATGTGAACTGGACATCCTACTAAATTTGAATAGACTTTTGACGAGTGACGATGCACTTTAGAATGTCATGATGGGGCCAAATGTGTGCTTTGAAGTTGGCTAGGTGTGCATTAACCTTAACCCAGCCAACGGGGCGCTCCTCAGGGCCCCCTTTAACTCCATCCTACACCGGCCACCACCTGCAGCTGGCTGAGGTTAGGTATCCTGAGGCAGGTTCTGACTCCAAGGCTCTCTGGGACTGCTCATATTAGTCCTGTTGAGGTCAAAGACTACATGTGTCGAAGCAGAGGGAGATGGTAGGACTTTGAAGTAAAAACAAAGTGTTGTGCATTTACATTCGGATGCTGCCCGTACCCCCACTTTCAAGTCAGGACTTCAAGTCACAGGAGATTAAGGTGAACGTTCTAAAGAATATCAACGTAGAATTTTAGAACCTTGAATTGTTGCGGAACGGAATCATGTGTTAGAATGTTCATAAAACCCACATCATTAAGGTTGTTCTGATTCTGAAGACTGATCAAATGGTGCGTTCATGCCACCTGGGAATATTAGGGGCCGCCCCCTGTGAGTTGCACATTGCATTTTTTCCATGTGCTTTGCTGTCGGAATGTGTGAAAAACATGGACGCCACAACAAAGGTTAAAACATACGCTCACTATTCATAAACAACTGTATAAATTAAACATATGGTGTAAGACACTTGTTAAAGAAGGATATGCAGATTTCAAGGGACAAAAATGGGAAATTCGTAAGTTCACATTAAAATGGTTGGACATGAAAGTCCACATGGACTACAAATGAACTACAACGTGTCGACAAGCCCACAACTGGGCAACTCCGTTATTCCCACATGGGGTATAAGTATAAGTATATATACTCTTTTGATCCCGTGAGGGAAATTTGGTCTCTGCATTTATCCCAATCCGTGAATTAGTGAAACACACTCAGCACATAGTGAACACACAGTGAGGTGAAGCACACACTAATCCCGGCGCAGTGAGCTGCCTGCAACAACAGCGGCGCTCGGGGAGCAGTGAAGGGGTTAGGTGCCTTGCTCAAGGGCACTTCAGCCGTGCCTACTGGCCGGGGACCCTCGGTAACCGGCAACCCGGAGTGGATGAATAGAGGCATGGGAATAGAGCGACAGAGCGGTGACATGAAAGAGAGAGAGAGAGAGGGTGAAAGAATGATGGGGAAAGACGGAGAGAGAGAGAGAGAGAGAGAGCATTAGATAGTCTGTAGGTGATAAAGAAAGTATATAGTCTGTACTAGGGGGTACTGAGAGTGGTAGATAGTCTATAGGGGACAAGGAGAGTGGATAGTCCGTGTATCCCCTACAGATAGAGTGAGGAAGTGTAGAGTGAGCTAAAAGATGGCTGTATCAGAGAGGTTTGAACTGGAGTAATCAAGGATCTTTGGCTGTATTCCTGTGGGGAAGGAGATTGTTGCATAGAGACAGTTGTTTTGTCAACAGACAGCCCCAACAGGAATGTTGGTGGACATTATGGGGTGTTATCAAATCAAACCTGCATGGAACCGAAAAAAAAAGCCACATTTTCTTATGTTATTAATGTTCAATGATCATTTGATGGGACATCTACCAGTCATTTAATCTCTATCATGTCATGTTTTCCTTTGTGATTCATTTATTTTATGCAACCAAATGAAAAGGAAATCACTCACTGCATTTTCCTTGGTGGTGGTTTGCAGAGAATTATGTATTTCCTCATCTCTACATGCTGTACAGCTCTGTATACATCTCCTTCCTCATGTTTTATTCCCACATAATTTCTTTCTACAACTTCCTCGGCCAGTCCTGGTGACCAGTCAGGTGAGGTCATTAAATGATCTGTGAGGCTGTAGGATTTTTGTTTTTGTTTTTTTCCTTTCTCAGTGAGATTATGGTGAAATGATGGATGGTGTTGTTGTTGGGGATGTAGAGGGGGAGTGTAATGGTCTGTCCCATGGGACATCCCCTCTCATTCTGCTCATGCCTCCAGTCACGCACTGCAGTGTCCCCTCAACTTCCTGCTGCTCTTCAGCCATCCCCTGGAATCAAGGGTGCCAGCAAATCAGCACTCAGTACTGACAGAATACCCCCAGAAAACCCAGAACACGCCATAGCACTCTGGAACATCCCAAAGAACTCCAGAACATGCCGTAGCACTCTGGAACATCCCAAAGAATTCCAGAACACATTGCAACAGAAAACAGCACTCCAGAAAACCCCAGAAAATTCCACAACACATAAAAGCAGTCAAGAATATCCGAGTGCCACAACAAACAGAAAACTCTAGTCTATGAACCACAAACCGAATATCTAGCTAGGACTGTCGATGGGCTCTCGCCATGACAGTTTCTCTGCATTGGGTAAAATGTGCTGTGGCATTGTGGCGATGTGAAAGTCTGTAACCAATCATTAGGTCTATGAATAACTCATTGTGATTAGAACAGCGCTGCCCACTCAAGCAGGACAGCACGGGACGGTGCTTTGACCTCCCGTCCAAATGAACTGTTGCAGCATGAGAGGAGCGAGAACAGTGGCCATGCGCCAGAATGGGCATAACTAGCAGAGGAATGCCCACACCACACAGTGGGCCGCAAGGGGGCAAAGCAAGTTTAGGATGCCCACCAAACATCGGAGGGGGCAAAGCAAGTTCAGCTTGGGAACCCACTGTCCTGGACAATCAGGCTGGGCATTGTAAGGACAGTGCTAGTGTCTGACTGAACTACTAACTCCTCAGGCTATAGATAGCATTCAGCAGCACACAGAGCTACTGTATGGTTTTGAGTCTACTCAGAGGCCTATGCATGCAGAGGATGCCAAACATTAGAGTGTGTTAGACAAACAGTAAAAGTGTTGATAATTCCTTTCATATATGTGTAGATATAGGTAGTCTTTAATGTCCCAGAGGGATATTTATGCATTTGCATGTCTGTACCCATTCCATACATAGCATACAGAGACAGAGATAATCACATCATAGCAAATAAAATACAAAATGAATGCGAGTGAGTGTGGATCCTAACGGGTTAGTCTGTGAAGTGCTGCAATGGCCAAGGGGGCAAAATGTCTGCTGAAACAAACAAGCTCTTTTCCATCTTAACACCCCGAGTCTGCGGCCCGTGGCAGGCTATTGGCAGCGGTGTGGATTCAGGGGGAGATCAGGGTCCTCTGCTAATGCTTGCACCAGATGTGTGGTGGATGTGTCATGTTTGTCACATAATCATGCCTGAGCAGGTGGGAGCTGAAGCCGCTCTGACTGCAGTCTGGCCTCATCATGCAACGTTCTCATGCAGCCTCATAATGCAGCCTGCTCATGCAACCTCCTCATAGATAGATAGATAGATAGATACTTTATTGATCCCCAGGGGAAATTCAAGGTCTCAGCAGCATACAGACAACACAAACACATTCTCTAACAGCAGAAAGAGTAATTAAAGTATATAATATAAAAACACAACTAAGCAATAAGCACAGTAGAAGATAAAGAATATGCTAAATATACTAAAATACAAATTATACTAACTAAACTTAAATACAATATATAAAAAAATATACTAAAAATACAAATTACAAAAAAAATACAAATTATACTAACACTTAATCTAAATCAATTCTAAAAAACAGTATCCACATAGTGGTGATTAATCAATCGGAGGCTTTTGCAATGACTGAGGCAGGGACTGAGCCTGTGATTCTCTGTGCATAGTAAGGTATGGTAAGGTGCTCTAAGGTGCTCTGTGTGAATGAGTGTCATGGTGGTAGTGCAATGGTGATTGTGGTCATAGTGATAGTGCAAGTGAGTAAGTCCAACAGTGCAACAATGCAGAAATAAAGTAAAGTAAAGTCTATATATCTATATATTTAACTATTTAAGAAAATGTATAAGTGTGGCCACAGTTCGGCTGTGGCATGGAGGGGGGGGGTTATGCATATGTGCTAATGTGCTAATATAGCACGCAAACAGTGAGGCATAAAGACAGTGGTAAAAGTGGCTAGTGGCCAGACAGTACCAAACATGGAGGGGGTGAAGAGGCAGACAGACTATGCAGAGAAGTCTATCTCTCCTCTTCCCTTAAGTGAGGCATTGAACAGTTCAATGGCCCTGGGGACAAATGACTTTCTCAGTCTGTCAGTTGTGCAAGGCAGTGAACGAAGTCTCCAGCTGATCAGGCTCTTCTGCTTAACAATAGTGCTGTGGAGTGGGTGACACTCATTGTCCAAGATGTTGATCAGTTTGTTCAGGGTCCTTTTGTCAGATGGTGAAGTGATGCACTCCAGTTCAGCTCCCACATCCAGCTTCAGCTCACATCCTTCTTCCTTGTGCTTCCTCCCCAACATACTACTGCATAGAAGAGGACGCTGGCAACAACAGACTGGTAGAACATCCACACATTGAAGGACCGCAGCCTCCTCAGGAAGTACAGCCTGCTCTGCCCTTTCTTGTAGAGTGCATCAGTGTTGGCTGACCAGTCCAGTTTATTGTCCAGGTGGAGACCCAGATACTTGTAGGTGCTAACCACCTCCACATTGAGCCCGTGGAGTGGGCTTAGACCTGCGGAAATCCACCACCATCTCCTTGGTCTTTGAAGTGTTAAGTTAAGTCATGCAGCCTCATAATGCAGCCACATCATGCAACCTCCTCATGCAGCCACATCATGCAACCTGCTCATGCAGCCTCATCATGCAGCCTGCTCATGCAGCCTCATAATGCAGCCACTTCATGCAGCCACATCATGCAGCCTGCTCATGCAACCTCCTCATGCAGCCACATCATGCAACCTCCTCATGCAGCCTCATAATGCAGCCTCCTCATGCAGCCACATCATGCAATCTGCTCATGCAGCCTCATAATGCAGCTACATCTGGTTCTACCAGTGTTAATTATTGCCGTGCACGTGTGCCGGGTGATTGTGGTTGAACTTGGTACTGCGTCTCCCTCACCCAACTCATATCTGCACTGCCAAAAAAAACGTAATTTCTCGAAATATCGCGCCTTTTCTTGTGGTCCACTTCTTGTGGTATGCGTTTTGATGAGCTTCTCTGTTGTTTAGACATGGCTATAATCACTTTATAACACTGGCAATATCCAAAGTGCATAACAGTCCATTGTACTTCATTAAGTTCTTTACACCAAGTGCCTCCAACATGGCCATGCAGCTGGGTTATCGCCCAGAACGTGACGTCCGTGCAAACCCCTTATTAGACTGCAGTCTGTCCTCCCAGGGCCACTATAGCTTGAGTGAAATCCAAAACAGCAAACAGCCCAGTGTGCAAACTCCATGGAGACTAACCACACTGTGTTTCCTCATAAAAGATCTCTGCTTCACACCACAGAGAGGCTACAGTAACACCACTTTGGTACATAGCTCACCATTTCAGTCTGCATTACTCTGTCTTGTAGGTTTTGTTCTTCTTGTCATGTAACATGATCTGTGTTTTTTTTCTTTTTCGGACTGTAAACTCTGTCATACACTGCACTGCCACAGTACCACAGCAACAACTATTCAGAGCCACCTTTCTTTCAGACAGAGCCAAACCCTTGTCTCTAAGCAGGCTGTCGTCAACAACACTGACTTAACATCTCCCTATTGTTACCGTGCCCTTGTAAACTCATACATACTCTGCCCACTCGTCCTGACGGCAGGGAGATGAGTGTGTACACACACAGGATGGACACAGAGTGTGTGCTTGCGGACACAGAGCTGAGATGTTCATCACTGTGCTGCATGGTGGTGAGTATGCACTCGTATGTGTGTAGGTGTGTGTGTGTGTGTGTGTGTGTGTGGGGGGGGATCGTCACATACTGTTATTGTGTTCTTCTGCATGACACATTTATCATATCTTCAACCAGAAACTGTGATTAAGTGTATCCGAGGCAGCTGAGGAGACTGTGATTAAGTGTATCCGAGGCAGCCGTGGCCCACTGGTTAGCACTCTGGACTTGTAACCAGAGGGTTGCCAGTTCGAGCCCCGACCAGTGGGCCGCGGCTGAAGTGCCCTTGAGCAAGGCACCTAACCCCTCACTGCTCCCCGAGTGCCACTGTTGTAGCAGGCAGCTCACTGCGCCGGGATTAGTGTGTGCTTCACCTCACTGTGTGCTGTTTGTGTTTCACTAATTCACCGATTGGGTTAAATGCAGAGACCAAATTTCCCTCACGGGATCAAAAAAGTATATATACTATATATATATATATATATATATATATATATATATATATATATATAATGCTATTAATAATGCATTAATAATGCTATTAACACATAGCCTATAGGCTACAGTATCAAACTGAACTCTAATGTGTTTTGAGAGGGAAGAGCGGACCTCTTCAACCTTGACTGCAGGATCATGAACTTCATCCACTCCTTGAAAGAACGATGCCAAGTGGACCCACAAGGTGATTTTTATATGTGTGACCCTAAGGCGGGTATCACACGGACCAGTGGCAGGTTTCCTATTGTTCTCTATGGTTTGGCAGCGGAACGGTGGCAACGCTGGCGTAACGCTATTGTTGAACAAGCGGAGCGTTGACCTTGGTTCAACTTTCAAAGCGCAACGCAGAGGTGGACAAAGTACATAATTCCTTTACTTAAGTCAAAGTATAGATACACCTTGTCAAATATAACTCCAATACAAGTGCTAATGCTAAATGCTGTTGCTATGTCAACATTTTACTTGAGTTGAAGTACAGAAGTAGTTGCTTTTAAAAATACTTAAGTATTCAAAAGTACAAGTATTTTGTCCTTTTTAATGTGCTGTAATGTAATGTTTTTTGTGAACAGGATGTACATCCTTTGGTTGGTCACAAGGACTTAAACAGACCTTTAGTTCCTTGCATCCAGCATCAAAATTTTGCAACTGGTAAAAAGGATGCAATAATTCACTTTAAATTGTTATTCATTCTCTGTTCAAAAATCTAAAACATTTTCACCGCCGAATAAAAAAAACAGGATAACTCAAGTAGTTTATTTTTCATTATTGCATTTAAAAAATCACTTAAAATGTGCTTACAAGTAATGAGTACTTCATGCTCGTATTTCAAATGTAGTGGAGTCTTTGCCATTCAAATGTAATGGAGTAAAAGTCAGAAGTTTCCAAAAATAAAAATACTCAAGTAAAGTACAAATACTCGAAAATCATACTTAAGTACAGTAATCAAGTAAATGTACTTAGTTACTGTCCACCCTTGGCGCAACGCAAGCGTATTCAATTGTCAGTTAAGGCAAACTGTTTCTGTTACCATAGGAACGAGATGGAACTTATCATGGTCTGAGCATTGCATAACGCTTGCCGCTGGCCAGTGTAATCCCCGCCTAAATCCTCTCCCACTGGCTCAGGCAGACACTGGTCATCACCTGAACAGTGGCCTGGAGGGACACAGAGGTCCAGCTTATTATCCTTTAGATCAGCTGTCTGACTGACTGCATCAGCTATACATTACTCTAAATGAACACAAAGCCTGACTGCAGAGTTCAGAATGTCTTACCACTGATTCTCATCCAGTGGAGGCCTAGGCCATGGAAAGTCAGTTTGTGAACAAGATCTCTACATAGTGTGGATCCAGCAAGCCTGTATGTGATCTTTAGACAGTGTGGATCTGATAGTCTGTGGGATCTCTCTGTGTGGATTGTATTAATCTATGGGATCTCTACAGTGTGGATTTGATTAGTCTGTCAATGTGATCTCTAGACCATGTGGATCTGATTAGTCTGTATGTAAATATGATCTCTAGACCATGTGGATCTGATGAATAAGTGTGGGGAGCTGATGGGTCTGCCGGAGAGTGAGCAGAGTGTAGAATCAGCCTGCACTCTTCTGCGGGAGAGACAAACTTACATCCTCATGCTGGCAAACGGTGAGTCTCGTTTTGTTTAGTCTGGACTGTCCTCTTCTTTGTCTGCTGTGTGCAGTGTGTTAGTCTTCTAACAGTAAAGGACATTGGACAACTGACACAAAATGTACCAGAGGATCTTGTGGTCCTTCATCCCTGTATACGGGACGGACTGGGACTTAAAAAAGGCTCTGGGAAAAGACGCACACACACAGACACACACTAGCTGTTTATCATGACACAGTCTCACAATATTATGCCACTGACACTTTCTCTTGGTCATCTGCATGTGCAGTCATCTGAACCTACTGCCACTGCACCTCTCCAGTAGTAATAAGTTCTGTGTGCAACAAAATGTTCTCCATGACAACAGTATGTTTACATTCTGCCTGATGACCTGGGATTACAGTTGTGTCAGGAGAACATCCTTCCCTTTATAATCAATATTTACCCAGTTAGTAAACTGGAATCATCCCTCTCTGTTTTCATTCAAAAGATAGTTACAGTAAAAGTGTCCTGTGCAACAGAATGCTGAGATCTGGACATAACAAACTTTCACCTGCTTGGCATGACGGGGCAGTATGGAAGGTGTAACAGTCTTATCTGTCCACAGGTAGAGCTTACTGTGGTGTCGTTTACACCAGTCTTAAAGTACCTGTTCACGGATAGAGCTTACTGTGGTGTCGTTCACGCCAATCTTATGTGTTCACTGTTCACGGATAGAGCTTACTGTGTTGTTAACAGCACAGTAAGGATAGATTGATATACTGTGATATACCAAACCTAACATTGCCCAAACAATATGGACCCTTTCAAGAGAGTTCCATTATCAGCATCATAGTTGGCCCCACAAGACTTCCTTTTTAACATTCCATATGTTATCTTAATGCAGAGGAAGTAGATTGGGGCCCAAATAGAACGTTCAAGCATTGTTTTTGTTTTTATTGTTGAAAAGGTCTATAAACACAGTTTTTTTAATATACAGTACATAACATTTACCGCAAGGGTAACATGCGTTTTTGTAGAACACGTTGTCAAAAAACCTGAAAATGTCTTTTAAAATGAAATATCAAATACGGCACACTAATTTTAGGTATATCAATTTGTGCTTTGAAAATACTAAAAAATACTTTTTAAAGGGAGCATTAACTCACTTTGCAAATCTTCCATATCTGTCTATTTCATCTACAGTACCTATAAAAAGTATTCACCCCTCCTTAGATATTTCCACTTTTATAAATGGATTCTTGATCAATTTAATTTGGCCTTTTTAACAATAATTTACAAAATCGCCTCTTTATTGTCAAAGTGAAAGTAGTGCTGGGCGGTATACCGGTTCACACCGTAAACCGGTGTATATTTTCGTTATATGATTTTTTAATATACCGCCATATTTGATTAGGCCAACACAACGTTTGGAACGCTGCGCCGCGCGACAGTGTTTCAGACGGGACTTTTTTCACACACACGCATGGTGCGACTGCGAGGCAGGCATAGTGAGGGTAAATAAAACACCCTAAGTTTTTCCCCTGAAGTATGACCCTTAAGGCCTAATTTATCCTTAGGTAAGGGGTTTATTAAAGGGTGCTGCACACAATACCTAAATTGTTTCTTTAGTTAAGGAAAAAACGTTAAATGATACTGCATTGAAAGGGATTTACCGTCACGAAAATGCTATTGAGATTGTTCAATAGCTGTATCGGAACTCCCCCTATTACCGTCGGTCCCGTATTTCCACCGCCTTACGTGTATGTGTCACTTAATATCCATTTCTATACAAACCAAGACAGCGGACAACTAAAGAAAAGCAAGCACCCACACCATAGGTGTATCTACATTAGCTATGTCCCAAAAATGACATTTTACCGTGACTTGAAGAGCTGTAAACAGTGTTGTAAGGCTGCGTGTACACAACCGCTTGGAGCTCCAGTGGAATTTTAATTTCATGACGAGAATTCTCGGTCTAACCGTTCATGTGCCGTTGAAACGGTGTAAATTGGCGACCCATCAGGCCAGCACTATAACTCAGAGCGTGGTAAACAAAATCGGATATTTCAGGCAGTAAATGCTCCCGTTAAGAACCAAACCAGATTTTGTTCAAATCTACACATCTATGGCTACTGAAAAATGTAAGGTTCATTTAGTAAATGTTATTTTGAAGTGTTAAAAAACATCGTTGTTTTAGAATTTCTGAACAAAAGTGGTGATAATTGGGGGTGTTACGATAACTAGCTGGCTAGTAGGTGATGTCGTTAGTTTGCAACCCACCGAACACAGTGAAGTTTAATGATCTTATCATTCATCTCACCTTAAGAATATTCGCTGAAATTATCCAGGTAGCAAGTAAAGCATGTTATAGACTGGCTAGTTAGAAATGATCCTGACTGTCATCAGTGCACCAACTAGGGTGACCAGACGTCCTCTTTTGCCCGGACATGTCCTCTTTTTGAAACCTAAAAATGTGTCCGGGTGGAATTTCAAAGTCGTCCGGGATTTTGTTTATTCTAGCCTCAAACGTGTTTACAGCGAATTTGCATTGCTCTCTCTTTCATTCATGGATAGCCTATTAGGGGTTTGCACGGACGTCACGTTCTGGCCGGTAACCATGGTAACCCAGCACGCGCGGCCATATTGGCGATACTCGGTGAATGAAGTACAATGGAGTATTATGCACTTTGGATATCTTACGTGATTGTAGCCGTGTCTAAACAACAGAAAAGCTCATCAAAATGCGTCGAAGATGCAAAGGCATATAGGGCAGGACTTGGACCACAAGAAAATGTGCGATGTTTCGAGAAATTACAGTTTATTGGCAGCGCAGATCCATATGAGTTGGGTGAGGGAGACGAAGTACCAAGTTCAACCACACGCGGCCCCCTTCCTCTGATAACTTCTGGCATTATTCTCCTTTCTCCCTGGTTTTTTAATAACTTTTGGAAGTCAATACCTACACCAGATGTTTTTCTCAGTCTGACCTATCGGTACAACCTAAAACACGGCAATAACTAACCATTTTCCTTGACGATGTTAGGGATTTACTTCAGTGCCTAATGCTTTCTAATGAGGCAAGTATCTCCAATATGGCAACGTTCAAATCTGATAACACGCCGTGCAAACCCCTAATATAGCCTATCTATGTCATTCACATACTAGTCACGCCCTCCCCCTACAGTTCGCTTTGCATTGAGTGGAAAGTGTAGGGTGTTGAGCCTGACCTTAGCTACCGTCATTGGTCGATAATCTCAAACATTTAATTGGTCAGTCAGTCACCTCAATAGCGCAAACTTCCTTGTTTAGTGTAAGTTCACTGACGAATCAAAACGTAAATTTCCATGTTTTTGTCTCGGTCGATATCAACATGAAGCTGAGTGCCTGACCTGCAAAGCAGGCACTTACATGTCGGTCGCAAATAAAGGTGCCAACGACCGACCTACAGGTAGGCTACACAATATTCAGCAAAGCATCGAACGGCAGCGAGGGGTGAGAGCTCATCAGCTAAAGTGACAGAGTTTTTCGACCTTAACATTACGTCTCCAAAAACATTTTGATGGCAGATCAACTCATAACCATAGACTGTAAAAAATATAACATGACGAACACTTCTGCCATTGTCTGAGCGGCCTTCTCTGGACGATTTCCGACCTAGCAACTTTCTAGCTTTGGGTAGGAAACTGCACTTTGGTTATCCCTTTAAACTGCCTTTAAAGGAGAATTCCGGTGTGATATTGACCTAAAGTGTATTGAAACATGATACCGAGTGTGAGCGTATGTCTCATAGCCCATCTCGGCTTGTCCCCTGCACTCCAAAATCTGGCGCTAGTTAGCCGATGCTACCAACAGCTTTTTCAATAGTGGTGCTTCGGCATCGGGCTAGCCATGCAAATAAATCACTGTTTTGCACCCATTTACGAGGCTCAGTGTATCTCCACACTTCATTGGTAGACCTCCGAGGGCCCTGACATTTAAAACGAGACATTGAGAACTTTGAAAAAGCACTGGTAGTTTACTTACGAGACGATTTATACAGACAGTATCTTCACGAAGTTTAGCGTTTGCAGCCATCTTGAATTTAGTCACGATAAAGTCGAAGCGACGAGTAAGAATGAACAGGTATGATAAGGGATCAGATTCCAAAATAATTCAGTGGAAATGCATGGATTCCAGTTTCTTCCAGTAGCAGCAACTGGAATCCATGCATTTCCACTGAATTACTTTTTGGAATCTGATCCCTTATCATACCTGTTCATTCTTACTCATTTTGGAGTGCAGGGGACAAGCCGAGATGGGCTATGAGACATATGTTCACACTCGGTATCATGTTTCAATACACTTTAGGTCAATATCACACCGGAATTCTCCTTTAAGGGATAGCCTGCACACTAACAACAGCAGATGTAATAATCCTCTATCTAGGCTACTGTAGCCTATATGCAGGTGAATTAAATATGTTGGCATAACATAAGGGATAGATGTAGGCCTATTTCTTTACAAAAAAAAAATTCTAATAATAATGGATTGAAAAGAGGTAGGCCTAATAATAGACCAGACATGATTGAATAGATATAAGAAAATGGACAACATATCCACATCAGTCCCCATCAACACAACTGTTTTCACAGGTCAGGATTATTACGATCTAAAACAGATTGTTCAAAATTATAGAGCTAGGCTACTGTTAAAGATTCAGTTTGTATTTTCAGAAACACCTTGGATCAAATTTAGAGATATGCAACATTAAAGATGGGTTGCCATCCAAATATATCTTGCGCGTATAGAGCTCGCTTTTATTGTAATTATTGTTTTTGCACATTGAAAACTTTCAAGTGTTCAAATAGTCTTTTGAGGCAGTGTTTTTCTGTTAGCGTTGGGCCGGCCAATCAAGCTCATTAGCCTATCATACATAGTCACCATGTCTATGGTAAATGACTGTGACCCCCTTCAAGTCAGCATTGAGCAGATGCATCTTTGGCCACAATTAAAGCATGGAGTCTGTGTGGATAGGTCTCAAATAGGCTTGCACATCTGGATACTGCAATTTAACTCAATTTTTCTTTGCAAAACTGCTCAAGCTCTGCCAAATTGAAAAGGGATCGGGTGTGAACAGCCCTTTTTAAGTCCAGCCACAGATTTGCTGTAGGATTGAGGTATGGGCTTGGACTCGGCCTCTCCAGAAGATTCACCTTGTCTTAAAATCATTTCTGTGTAGTTTTCACCGTAGGCTTCTGCTCATTGTCTTGCTGGAGAGTAAACCATCTCCCAAGTCGTATAGTTCATTTGCAGACTGAATCAGATTGTACTTCAGGATTTCCATATATTTTGCTAAATTCATTTTACTTTTACCTGATGGACAAAAGGTCCTTTATCTGATGGACAAAAAGGTAAATTTTGGTTTCATCAGAACCAACAAACCTTTTTCCATTTGACCTTGTAGTCTCCAACATGTCTTTGGGCAAACTTGAATCGACATTTAATAAGAGCTTTGCCACTCACCCATAGAGCTTTGACTGGTGAAGAACTTGGGCAAAAGGCTAGGACTCACTGAGGTGAAGTGATGATGGGGTGAAGACACAGCAAGCAAACGTGGATTTTGGTGGAGAGTGCAGATTTATTTACAGTGCGAAAACAGTGCAAACAAATAGCAAACAAAAAGACTTGACGACAAAACCAAAACAAACCAACCGGTTTCTTAAGCACTAGCCATTTCCACACTGAAAACATTCCATACAACCTCTTATCCAGTTGACACTCTTCAGTCTCTCTCCTGTGTGAAATGAGGCAGCCTTTAAATAGGCCAGCCAATTACCCAATCAAGACCATTTGAGAGGGGTGAACCATTTGAGAGGGGTAATGGTCTGTACCAATATCCCTCTACTGTTAAAATCTTTCCCATTGCACTTTCCCAAGCCACATACATACACAAGACATAAACACATACACAGCCACAAAATTAAAACTTAGTGTAGGTGGGTGTATGTTTGATTGCAGACTTTTAACAGGGTAAAACATAGTTAGGGGAAAAGGAGAGGTCTCCTTTTCACAATGGATTTCACTGAACTCCAGGGGATGTTCAGTGACTTTAAATTCTTTTTGTATCCACTTATGCTTTTCAATAACCTTTTCTTTGAGTTGTTTGGAGAGTTCTTTTGTCTTCATGGTGGAATTATAGCCAGGAATACTGATTGACCAGTGACTGGACCTTCCAGATGCAGGTGTCTTTAAATGACTATACTATACACATTCACTGCACTCAGGCGATCTCCATTTCACTAATTGTGAAACTGTTGGCACCAATTGGCTGGACCACTGTTGATTTAGGTCAGTCACTTTGAGAGGGGTGAATATTTATGCAATTGCTTATCTTGCATTACATATTTTTAATTAATTAATGTTACTTTGTATAAATGTTGCTTTCACTTTGACATTACATATTTTTAATTAATTAATGTTACTTTGTATAAATGTTGCTTTCACTTTGACATTAAAGAGAGGATTTTTGTAAATAAGGACAAATTAAATTGACAAAGATTATATTTATTAAAGCAATGAAAGGGAAAATATCCAAGGGTGGTGAATACTTTTTATAGGCACTGTAAAATACAAATTGCTAAATACTAGGCTATTTTGTATTTGAAATGCATATTTTAAATACATGTATCATAAATACTGCCCATCCCTGCCTATGACTGACCTAAATCGTGCTAGTGGGACAATGGGCCTACAACAAAACTAATGTTTTATCCCCTGAGAGGATTTTTTATTTAGGCTATTTATAACCAGAGAGAGAGAGGGAGAGAGAGAGAAATGAGACACCTGAGAGATGCATATGGTTTGGTTAAACAAACATTTGAATTCAAGTTTGAAAAGCGTAGGCCTTTACTTTATAACAATTTGAAAAATGCCATCCCTTCAATTGATTCTACATGTATTCTGAATAAACTTAAATTGTAATTGGTATTTAATACAGTTACTTTTATTTTGTGTTGTGCAGACATAATTCCAATGTATCTGTTACTTCTCACCGCTGCCTGTCCACAGGTAGTTCTGAGGGAGCTGAGGTCCAGAGGTATGTCCCACTGCTTGCTGACGTGGACAGGATGCATCCAGAGCTAGCAGGTAAGGCAGCACCTCCACAGATCATGAATCAATCTGACAATAATGTTAAATAATGTTAAACATTTATTAGGTTAAGGCGTATTGGCCATTTCTCTGAAGTTATTGTCCTTTTATGGGTAGACTACTGATACATGAGGCAACTTTTTGAGCAATGTTTCTAGGCAATGTTTCATCGTATTGTGATTCTGGCACATTCACATTGTTATTGGGTGACATTTTCTTTTTGAAGAGAATTCTAATCAATAGGCAAAATGTCATTATGATCATCCGATCAGAACCTATAGAACAGCTTATGTGGCTACTCAGCAACATTGCTCAAAAAGTTGTCACATCATCAAAGATTCTTTAGAATAAAGAAGTTAATCAACTGCCATCTTAATAGCCTATATGCCAGGGCATATATTTTGGGTCATATATAGTAGCTTTTAGTCTACTGTCTTGTTTTGTAGATGTGGTGCGGAAGCTTTCAAACCCTTCAAAAGAGAACGACAAAAAGCCAGGTGCACCCAGAAGAGGACTTCAAACCCATAGCAGAAATCGGCCAAACGCGAGTGTGAAGAAAAATGTCTCAACACCCAGAAGCTAAAAGCCTGCACGTCGCCTGTTTGGACTGATGTTAATGATTGTTATGTTTATTTTGTTTATTTTTTGTTTATTTTGTTTATTTTTATTGTTATGTTTATTTTCTTGAATTTCCCCTTGGGGATCAAAATAGTATTAATCTATCTATCTATCTGGTATTTTGCCGATGTTTTAGTCAAAAGCAACAGAGTGTACACTACATACTTTCAAATAAAGTTGAAAAGCTTACATAACATAGCCTAACATTAATAATAACATCACTAAAAATAACAATAGCCTGGTGTAGACAGACTCGAATTCTATTTAGAATTTGAGTTTAGTATCAGTCCATTTGGATTTGTTTGGGGCGTTTCAATTGAAACATGCCTGTACACAATTTGATAAACCTAACCAATCAGAGTAATGAAATATGTGAATCCTGTAGGGAGAATAGCCAAAAACATTGTTTTTCTCAACAAATAACGCCACCAACAACAACCAAAACTACTCATTGTCAACATTTAAATTAAATGTAACGTTTCATTGTGAATCAAATTAAAATGTTCTCCTCTTTGCAAACGTAGGCATGGTGACAGGTTAATTTAATAATGTTGCAAAGATACTGCAGCAATCCGCATGTTAGGCTAGGCTATTTGTTTTGCCTTACTCTTTATTCAGTTCAGTTTATTCATCATCTTCCGTCCTTCGCACTACTTGTGTAGCGCACGCATTCTCAGACCTGTCACCTGTCACTCATAGTCGTAAGGGAGGTGTTTGGAATCATTCCCGCGTTACAATCATCAGCCAATCAAGGTGGTCACTTCAGTCAAGCTTGTGCATGAGTAATGACGTCATCCATAGCAACGAAGACTCACTCTTAGTTTAAGAGTTGTCATTTATCCTTACTGAGAGTAGGTCTGAAAGGCTTTGTGAATAAATTTTAAGAGAAAATTCCTAGCTTAAATCTTTTAGTGTGATTTAGGAGTACTCCTAGTGGTAAGATAAAAGGCTTTGTGAATACGGACCCAGGCATAGAGACTTCTCAATGGAGCAACTCCAGGCTGAATTTCCCAAACTCAAATCGTGTGGATGGGGTGAATTTTTGCTGGCTTCCAAGCTAACAATGTCAAATATTAACACTGAAAACATTTCATATTAAAAAAAACATAGACACAAACCATAACTCCATAGGCCTAAGAGAAGTAACTAATTAAGTGGCAGGTGAGTTGACAGATGAGTCTTTAAATATTTATTTGAGCTGGAATTAAGGTAGCAAGGTGCAGATCCAGTAAGTGTTCTGTATAGGCAGGAATGGATTACTGCACGGGCCTACCGGGCCCAGGCCCAAGGGGTCAGGGGGCCCTGAAACCCAAGCCTTTGCATGGAATCATTGCCTCAATATCAACAAATCAGGATGTAGGCTATAAATCTGATTGAATTTAGTATTGGCCATCCCCAAAATGCACCAGAATACAGCAAATCACATCAAACAAATTATTATATATTTTTTTAATTCCAAGCTGATGCTGATCTGTTGGGAATAGTAGCCTTTAATCTCTATGGCAGACTATTGACAATATCAGGAAATGTCAGTTTACAGTTTTGTCGTAGCCTACTGAATTGTGCTCAGTCTGGTCATTCTTTCTATTTGTAGCCTACGCCTAATTCTCTGACTGAGTCAGCTGGATTGGCCAGGTCGACCTGTGGTGGTCGGGACAGGGGTTGCATAATGATAGCTGAAGTCTGTCTTGTTCAATCAGTAACGTTTCAAAACAGGTAACTCGAGTAGGATACACCAGACGTTGTTGGTGGAGTGGGAACACTTCGGTAGGCTACTCCTCTTCAGGTAGTTTCGTGACTTTTTGCAACATTTATCATGTCTGGTTCCCAGTTCGAATCGTTGGAGAAGACTCTGGGCACCTATGTTCCCGAGGGCGAGTTGAGCGAAGTCCGTCGGATTTTATATGGGAAAGAGCTCAAGTAAGTAGGCTTCCGGAAAACACCCGATGTAAAGCCTTAAATAGCTTGACGTTAGCCTACATCAACTCAGACCGTTCTGAAGGCTTTGACAAAGGAAATGCTTTGTCGACTCACTTGACTAATTTTAAGCTATGTAATTATGTGTAAACATGCCAAGACATGTAGCCTAATTGGCCACGTAGCCTAGGCCTATCTATCGGTGCCAAATAAATCCTCGTTTTGCCTGTTTTTGACAAGATCACATTCCCAAATCTTTTCATTCCCTTGCTTATGTCAGTATTTTTTTAATAGGCCGCTCTTAGGCTACATTCCACAAATGAAAAGGCTACATTCCAAATCAAAATGACATGGTTTCTGCTCTGCAGATAAAAAGCTAATTTGCTGCAGTTGACTTTTGCACCCCGTCCTCTGACCGAATCTCAACGACCGCGAGTTGCTGTGTAGCCTCTCCCCTATTTTTGATTATCATCTGTTGAACTGCAAGTGCAGTTAATCGAAATCCCCTACCACCCAGTCTGGGTTACGCCTGCATCAATCTCAGGCCGTCCTCCAGGTTCAATATGAAAGTCATGCATCATGTTGATTGGCTTGATCTCAATTAACCAGACAGTAGTTGATGATCCTTTGCAAATAAATATGTAATTTTAAAGAATTATTTTAAATAAGTTGAATAGGGAATTTTAGGTGGCCGTATAGCCTATCAAACTGAAGATGATTATTGTTGAGTAATTAGTATTACACTCCCGTTTTTCCCGGGTTTCTCCCGTATTTCAAGGTTCAAACTCCCGTAATTTGCATGGCCATCAAACTTCATTTTAAAATCATTGATCCATTCAGGTTGCCAGATTGTGTATGAAATACACCCTACACATACACGATCACTTAGTTTAAATTTCAACCGTTTTGTCATAGGCTAAAACCTGGCAACCCAAAACCCAAATTAGGAAGCGGGTGCCGACTGCGCAGCCTGAGTCTCGTCGTAAGCAAGCGGGCTAGTTGAATGGCCTACTCCAGAACTAGCTGTTGTGAAATTGTTGGGAATTTAATTGATTAACACATCACATAAACTGTTTTTGAGTGTTGTTGATACACTAAACTTGTGCCCTCGGAACCAAATCTGACAGCAGCTTTGGAGTTTTGGAAGTAGGCCTAGGCTGCAGGCAGGCAGCTGGTGGATACATAACTGGCATGCTTAAGGTAATGGTAAGGTAAAAGCAACGGCCGAAATGCAGCGTTGAAACACGTGTATGAAACGTATTAAATATGCAAACACAGATCCGGTATAAACACAGCCCCCGACGCGCAGCAGAAGGGTGTTGTTCCGCCCTGAAGGGACTTACTTTATTTATTTATTTTTTTACTTAATCAAAACAAATCAACAGCACTTTGATAGATATTACTTGGAATACACAATAAAAAGGCATGACTTTTTGAGTTTTTGCAAACATTGGTCAAATGGTCCCTGGTCCAAGCCTGTTTTTTGAAATTGACCAAGGTGCCTGTCTCATCACAGCAAACTAACTGGCA
Source organism: Alosa alosa (assembly GCF_017589495.1). Classification (NCBI taxonomy): domain Eukaryota; kingdom Metazoa; phylum Chordata; class Actinopteri; order Clupeiformes; family Clupeidae; genus Alosa; species Alosa alosa. The sequence goes on from NC_063193.1 coordinate 27,827,212, forward strand.
AAAAGCAGCAAAGTGTGTGTGTGAAAGAGAGAAAATATGTAATTGATTCATTATTTAATTTATAACTGGATTGAACACGCAATTTATTCAGAGACTCGTCTTATTTTGACACTTTGAGCATCCCAGGGATGACTTCCATGACTGGACCTGCAGACGTGTAAAAATACTAGATGTACCGCATAGCGGTACAAAATATGACCGCCGCTCAGTCCTGTACATCCATTCCGCGAATATAAATCATATAAATGAATTTGTCTCCATCTTCTACTCCATCCCCCACTCTTGAAACTTTTGTGTATGCTTGTTTGGAATGTGTGTTTGCGAACCGCACACAAAGTAGCCTACTGGCGCTGCAAAGGTGAATAGATTTGTAGCACTTGCCAAAAAATTTGTAGCATTGCTATAAAACCTTTAAAATATCTAAACAATCACAAGTAGGGCAGTTCATCACAGTCCATCCATTGCAACTGGACTGATGAAAGGTACACCATAGGCTACATTGTATTTGGGAAAAGCAGAAGGTAGCAGCATAATGTATTTATTTATTTATTATTAAACAAAACAATCCCTGTCAGTTCCATGCAGTTTTCAAGTTTAGTCATCTAGTTCATATGACATTCAGCTTTATTGTCAATGCACAAATTAAATACCAGTAGTCTAAAACAAAATGCTGTTTTACCCAGTGGTGCAAATAACTGACATGTCCAAAGGGGCCTTCATGAAATGCGTTGCTAGACTGTTCATACACATTTTAACGGGCCAAGTTGAAGAGCTACTGTCCGTTATTGTTTGTGCAAATAATATGCTGATTCATGTTCCCTTGCATTTTGCAACTATGAGGTCCATGGTTAGTCTGGCTTTCGCCAGAACAAACTCAATCTTATGAAGCTCAATCTTTTAAGAAATCGAAAAGGAATCGCCGGCAGATCAGGCTGAGTTCACCCAGCCTAGTCCATTGTAGGCGCCCGATAGAAATATTGTTTAATTTTGCAATTGAGATATCCCCCCCCGACGTGTTCCCCCCGGTTTCAGAGCTATTCTAAATGCAAAAATGCATAGAGGGAGTTATGACAAAACGTGACTGTTAACAAACTATAAGCTATATAAGGTAGGCCCTATGCTAGGCCTATTACACAACATAAATTGTCACTAGGCTATGCTGGCGACCCAAATAAAATCTCCTTTGGGAACCAATGGCTTACAGTATCAAGCGGACTTAAGCTGCCACCTCTTGGCGAAAAGTTAATAGTTTTGCATATCAGTAGTACGCAGCTGTGTGAATCACGGAAAGCGACACTTCTAAATGGAACCCAACCCACTGTACAGTAGCTCAAGGTCTATGGCTAAAGCAGCCATAATGAAAGCGTTATCATTGTTTGGATAGGCCTACTTCACGTGTTTTTTAATCGCATATACAACTAGGTACCAAGCTGGCATCAAAGCACATCGACTCCCCTCTCACACCCTAAACAAGCACTTCGAACAAACAAAAAACGTCTCAGTCTCACGGTATAGCCATAGGCAAAACTGTATTGGACCGGTGTAACGTTGGTAGGCTACTAAATCATCCATCGCCAAAGAATGATTTTTTTTGGCGCACGCGGCAACAAATATGTGTAGGTACAGCCCTGCCCTGAATACATCTCTCAAGGTGCGCTCTAAAACATTTGGTTTAAATGGAGATGTAGATCACGGGTGCGTTAATAAATCTACATTGCGGCGAGTTGACAAATTTGTCGAATTTATGTAGTTTCAGTCCTAGTTACTTTACTTTGAGCCATGCTCTTCCTTACTTGAATCACCTTTGAAAATAGAGGATTGAATTAGCCTATATGGGTGTTTGGGAATGAACGTTGACTCAGATGCTTTTTGAGACTTTGAGCTAAATGTCCCAGCCCAGTGTTTAGGATGCATCATCAGGTTATCTTTCAGGTAGCCTTTATTTTCCAATAGAAAACCATCACGTAGCGAACGTGTTGTGGCTAACTCATTTAGCTCCTGTTAGTAGCCTAGGTTATGGTTATAAGCAAATGAGATGACAGTCGAAAGATGCAATTAGTGCTGTTATCAATTTTCTTGGTAGCCTAGCCTATAACCACATTTATGGTTTTCTACAAATACATCAATAATCAAATTGGCCTCTATCACTCAACCAATGCTAACGTAACATTATTTTAACTACTCTAGGCTATTGATATAACTTAAGATTAACGTAGCCTACCTGCAGTAAAAACCAAGCATGTCCGATAAACATTCGCAGATTTATTTCGGCTTCAAGAAGAAATGGGAATTACATGTCATGCAGAAATCATCCTACCCTTATTAGACGTTCTCTGCGGTAAACTACAGTCTTGTCCTTGTAGGAAGCTAGTGTCTTTCCAACCCACTTTAGATTAACTTCCACCAAAATTACGCGTCTCACTGCAAAGATGCGCCATCTGGTGGACAAACGACTACGTGACGCCAATACTGGAAATGCAGCCAAATTATTATAATGAATATTTGGTTTTCATTTAATCCTACTGAATTTGTAATTATGTATCGGCCGTTGTAATTGCCGATACTGATGGTATGTGCGTACCTGTGTGTGTGTGTTCGTGTGTATATGTGTGCACCACCATCTACAGGCCAATGAGTGTACAGTACAGTCACTAAATGTACACATAACTTAATTTTTTAGACCCCCCCATGGATGAAATTCTACGAAACTTGGCATACCCCCAGAGAATGTCAGGTTAATCATACACATAAAATTTGGTGCAGTTCTGAACATCTTAACTGAAGAGAGGGGCGATTAAAGCAGAATGAAATTGCATTTTCATTTTTTAGCGGGGGGGTGCAAATCACAAATTAGTGATTATGGGCTAGGTTGATGTGGGCCCTTGAGACCAACATACCATAAAAATTTCTTCATCCTCAGTGCCACGGTTCAGGTAGTTATTTAGGAAAAACTGCATTTTTTGGGTTTCGGGGGCCAAGCGCGGTGGGGGAGTGGCCCCCGGGGACCAAACAAAATTTTTACGTAAAAGTCTAGTGGGGCTACATACCCACCAAATTTCCTGTGGTTCGGTGTCCCGGGTATCGTTGACCAAAAATTCAGGAAGTAGATGACGGAAAAAAACAAAAAAAAAAAACTTTGACAATCCCTATATGACCGCTTCGCTAGCGGCGGTCATAAAAAGGATGGGCTAGTTCATGGGTTAGTGTTAATGGGCTAGTTCATGGGTTAGTGTTTATGGGCTAGTGTTAATGGGCTAGTGTTATTGGGCTGGTGTTAACCCAGGCCACCTGACCATGGGCTATTGTTTATGGACACATGTTAATGCAATAGTGTTGATGGGCTGGTGATATTGGGCCACTGTTAGTGGGCTGGTGTTTTGTTGACCCAGGCCACCTTATCATGGGCTATAGTTGACAACATGTTGATGGGCTGGTGTTGATGGACTAGTATTAATGGGCTGGTGTTGACGGGCTGTTGTTGATGGAGAGTGATTAAGGGTTGGTATTGATGGCCTGGTGTTGATGGGTTGGTATTTTGGAGCTGTTGATGTACTAGTGCTTAAGGGTGGGTGTTGATGGCCTGGTGTTGATGGACTAGTATTAATGGGCTGGTGCTGACAGGCTGTTGTTGATGTACTAGTGTTTACGGGTTGGTGTCGATGGCCTGGTGTTTTGGGGCTGTTGTTGATTAACTAGTGGGTTGGTGTTGATGGCTTGGTGTTGATGGGCTAGCATTAATGGGCTGGTGTTGACAGGCTGTTGTTGATAGGGTTGTTTAAGGGTTGTTGTTGATAGGCTGGTGTTTTGGGGCTGTTGTTGATGGACTAGTATTGACCCAGGCCATTTGCCCCCACCCCTCCCAGGACCCTGGGGCTCCCGCAGGTAGCACTGGATTCAGCCGCGGAGCGAGACTTTGACCTGCAGGGCTACGTGTTTGAGGCGGCACCGGAGCAGCTGCGACCGGCCCGAGTCATCCGTGTTGGACTCATTCAGAACAAGATCGTCCTCCCCACAGATGCCCCAGTGCTGGATCAGGTACAGACTCGTAGATTTGTGATCAACATGAGCTTCAATTCATTCTAGTCAAGTGTACTCTTCCTCTCCACCTGTGTACTGCATGCAGCCGAGTGAGTATCCCTGTGATAATCTCTGTGTAGTAAGGCCTTAATGTGATGACGTGTCTAATCTGTGATAATCTCTGTGTAGTAAGGCCTTAATGTGATGACGTGTCTAATCTGTGATAATCTCTGTGTAGTAAGGCCTTAATGTGATGACGTGTCTAATCTGTGATAATCTCTGTGTAGTAAGGCCTTAGTGTAATAACGTGTCTAATCTGTGATAATCTCTGTGTAGGAAGGTGTTAGTGTAATAACGTGTCTAATCTGTGATAATCTCTGTGTAGTAAATAGCTGTTAGTCCTGAACCTGTAGTGACTGGGCCTCCCTCTGTGGCACAGATCACTGCTCTGCACAAGCGCGTCGGGGAAATGGTGGAGGTGGCGGCCATGTGTGGAGTCAATATTGTTTGCTTCCAGGAGGCCTGGAGTAAGGACACACACATACAGTACATGCCATCTCACACATATGCATTTCTCTCTCTCTCTCTCTCTCTCTCTCTCTCTCACACACACACACACACACACACACACACACACACACACACACCCTCTCTCACATGCAGATTCATACAGATGGTGTTTTTCACTCTTTCAAATACATACATACACACCCATAAATGCATGACCTCATTCAAACTCCACTCACAAACACATAAATACAAAGAGATTTTATACACACTCTAACCCAACACTGATTTCTTACACACCCTAACCCAACACCGATTTCCTGTATACCCTAACTCTGACTCTTGCTGTAAGCAGTTGGCTTTGTCGTCTACAGCCATGCCCTTTGCATTTTGTACCCGCGAGAGGGAACCCTGGACGGAGTTTGCGGAGTCAGCTGAAGAGGGCTACACCACCAGATTCTGCCAGGAGGTTAGGGGGCAAAGGTCAAAGTTCAGGCTCTAGGGGTCACCATCCAGCTAGTGCTGATTTATAAATGCAACCTGGGTGAGGTGGGAGAGTGTGTTTGTGATGTGTGTTTGACTTGTAGTTGGCAAAGAAGCACAACATGGTTGTTGTGTCCCCCATCCTGGAGCGAGATGAGATTCACGGAGGAACGCTGTGGAACACTGCTGTGGTGGTGTCGAACTCGGGGAAAGTTCTGGGGAAAACCAGGAAGAATCACATTCCTCGTGTAGGAGATTTCAACGAGGTCAGGATGAGCTGAACCCCTTCTCACTGTTGGGGCATTATACACCCTGTGCTGTTTGAATTACTTCTTCAACTCTCAGTCAAAAGACCCTGCTAGGATCCCTGGGCAGTACTCTTACTAGTAGATTGGCCACTGCCTTGACCTTCAAAAGAAGGAATTAAATAACAAACCAATTAGGTAAATCCACCAGTGAGAAATCACAGAAATCACAGAAAAAAAGAGAGTCTTGACTGTGACCTCATAGTGTTGATAGAAGGCTGATGAGCAGATGCACATCAGAGGACCACAGTGGGTAAGAGTAGACATAGAGCTGGACTATGGAATTAGGATTGCAAGGGGCAGATCCAGTAAGTGTTCTATAGACCAGTTTGAGGGTTTTAATTGTTTAATTTAATTTAATTTAATTTAATTTAATTTAATTGTGGCTGCTAAATAATATTACAAAATATAATAATAAGCTTTATTTGTATAGCACTTTTCATACACAGAATGCAACTCAAAGTGCTTATATTCAGAGCATTTAACACAATACATTTGGAACATTCAAACCTGTCTGTACAACACCTCCATGGTTAATTTTAATGTGCCAAGATTATCTAAATAACTGATATACAGGCACAACAAGCTTGTTTCCATGTCAGTGACAGTTCACTGAGCAGTAGCACACCAGTTCTTTAAATCAAGTTTTTTATTATTATTATTCAGAGCAGGAATGAAAGAGTGTACAGCAGTCTATGTGGGAATGGGTTTGTGTACGGGTTGGTATAAGCAGACTCCTTTACCCCTCAGTCCAAAGTTTTATTTTTGTAGTGTCACATGCGCTCTAAGCAGTGTGTGTGTGTGCGTGTGTGCATGCATGCGTGCGTGTGTGCGTGCGTCCATGCGTGTGTGTGCACGTGTATGTGTGTGTGTACGTGTATATGTGTGTGCTGCTCACAGGCCTCCTACTACATGGAGGGCAACACAGGCCATCGCGTGTTCCAGACGCAGTTCGGCAGAATAGCAGTGAACATCTGCTACGGCCGCCACCACCCTCTCAACTGGTTCCTCTACAGTCTGAACGGAGCAGAAATCATCTTCAACCCCTCGGCCACAGTTGGGGCACTCAGGTACACATGATCTATTACCACAGGAACTAATGCCATACAGGAACAAGTACCATACAGGAATTAGTACTACACAGGAACTAATACCATACAGGTTACAGGAACAAGTACCATACATTAATTAGTACCACACAGGAACTAGTTCCATACAGGAACAAGTACCATACAGGAATTAGTACCACACAGGAACTAGTTCCATACAAGAACAAGTACCATACAGGAATTAGTACCACACAGGAACTAGTTCCATACCGGAACAAGTACCATACAGGAATTAGTACCACACAGGAACAAGTACCATACAGGAATTAGTACCACACAAGAACTAATACCATACAGGTTACAGGAACAAGTACCATACAGGAATTAGTACTACACAGGAACTAGTTCCATACCGTAACAAGTACCATACAGGAATTAGTATCATACCGGAACAAGTACCATACAGGAATGAGTACCACACAGGAACTAGTTCCATACCGGAACAAGTACCATACAGGAACTCGTATGACACTGACCCTGTCCGACAGTCCACAGGGTTGTGGGATCACCATGATTAAATGTGTGATCAATCTCATTACATAGATAAGTGGATGCATATATGTAGTCTGCCTATAGTAAGAACAGTGGTTAGTACGCTGCATACAGCATGCTCAGTGTGCTCAGTGTATGAAAGCTGACCATGATGTGCGCAGACAGACCATGTTTGTTTGTTTGCTTGTTTGTTTGTTTCAAGTGAGCCCATGTGGTCCATTGAAGCAAGGAATGCAGCCATTGCCAACCACTGCTTCACCTGTGCCATCAACCGTGTTGGCACGGTAAGTGAACCAAACCTCTTTGGTAGTTGGTATGGAAGGGAAAGCTCATTCCTGTGTGTGTGTGTGTGTGTACATGTGATTGTACTGTACTGTATAGTACAGAACAGGTTGTTGTAGAAGTTTTTAGCATGTCTGTATTGTGCTGACCCTTTTTATTGGCTAATTTCTATTCAGTCAACCAACCTACCAACCAATCTACTGCTATCTATCAATCAATCAATCAATCAATCAACCAACCTATCTGCTGCTATCTATCTATCAATCTATCTATCTATCTAGTTATGACTGAGCTGTATGTTGATGCTCTTTGCAGATGAGTGGCCTGAGTTGTGTGTTTGCTGCTGTTTATACGCCATCACTTTGCAAGCCAGCATTAGTGACTTGAATAGCATGCTGCAGCTAAGGGTAGCCAGCGGAGCTCAATGAACAGCGGGGTGATGGTGGTTGATGTGGTGGTTGATTTGTGACAAAAGCAGATGAGAGTAAGATGAGCAAGAGGAGAACTGTGTGTGTGTGGTGTGTGTGTGTGTGTGCATATGTATTTGTGTGTGTCTATCTCGGGGTCATTGTGTGTATCTGTCGCATGTTCACATTAATGCCACTCATGTGCTATCTCTCTTTAAAAACAGGAGCATTTCAAGAATGAGTTTACATCTGGGGACGGGAAGAAAGGTAAGGATGCTAGCAGGCTGCACTTGTGGTGTCACCAGTCACCTGTATGAGATGCTGGATTGGTTCCCAATGTGTCAAGCACACTACTTTTCCCTCATAATGGTTAAACCACATTCTTACACGGCTGTGTCGAGACTGCCACGGTCATATATTAAACCAGTGACAAATGTGGTTGTTAAATTGTGCTGTTCTCTCTAATGAGTTGGTTGTGTCTGCGCATTCTCTCTAGTTTGGTTGTATTCAGGCTAAGTCCACACTAGGTCAGATTAATTTGTATCTGACACACTCAAGACTATCTCTGTCCACACACTTCAGCACATGACTACTATCTGTATCCATATCCTTCAGCCTACTATGACTTTGGACACTTCCACTATCGGTATCGATATCCTTTAGCTTAGCACACAATGACTTCCGCTATCTGTATCCATATCCTTCAGCCTACAATGACTTTGGACACTTCCACTATCGGTATCGATATCCTTTAGCTTAGCACACAATGACTTCCGCTATCTGTATCCATATCCTTCAGCCTACTATGACTTTGGACACTTCCACTATCGGTATCGATATCCTTTAGCTTAGCACACAATGACTTCCGCTATCTGTATCCATATCCTTTAGCACACAATGACTTCCGCTATCTGTATCCATATCCTTTAGCACACAATGACTTCCGCTATCTGTATCCATATCCTTTAGCTTAGCACACAATGACTTCCGCTATCTGTATCCATATCCTTTAGCACACAATGACTTCCGCTATCTGTATCCATATCCTTTAGCACACAATGACTTCCGCTATCTGTTTCCATATCCTTTAGCTTAGCACACAATGACTTCCGCTATCTGTATCCATATCCTTTAGCTTAGCACACAATGACTTCCGCTATCTGTATCCATATCCTTTAGCACACAATGACTTCCGCTATCTGTATCCATATCCTTTAGCACACAATGACTTCCGCTATCTGTATCCATATCCTTTAGCTTAGCACACAATGACTTCCGCTATCTGTATCCATATCCTTTAGCTTAGCACACAATGACTTCCGCTATCTGTATCCATATCCTTTAGCACACAATGACTTCCGCTATCTGTATCCATATCCTTTAGCTTAGCACACAATGACTTCCGCTATCTGTATCCATATCCTTTAGCACACAATGACTTCCGCTATCTGTATCCATATCCTTTAGCTTAGCACACAATGACTTCCGCTATCTGTATCCATATCCTTTAGCTTAGCACACAATGACTTCCGCTATCTGTATCCATATCCTTTTAGCACACAATGACTTCCACAATGCTATCTGTATCCATATCCTTTAGCTTAGCACACAATGACTTCCGCTATCTGTATCCATATCCTTTAGCACACAATGACTTCCGCTATCTGTATCCATATCCTTTAGCTTAGCACACAATGACTTCCGCTATCTGTATCCATATCCTTTAGCACACAATGACTTCCGCTATCTGTATCCATATCCTTTAGCACACAATGACTTCTGCTATCTGTATCCATATCCTTTAGCACACAATGACTTCCGCTATCTGTATCCATATCCTTTAGCACACAATGACTTTGGACACTTCTACGGCTCCAGCTATGTGGCAGCTCCAGACGGCAGTCGCACGCCGGGTCTCTCCAGAACTCGAGATGGGCTCCTGGTCACCGAACTTGACCTGAACCTAAACAGGCAAATCGCAGACAAGTGGAACTTCAAGGTCGGTTAATGCATCATTATTAAAACTGATTATCTCTCCGAGCTGTGTGTCTGTTCTCTGCAGATGACTGAGCTGTTTGTTGGCGTTCTCTGCAGATGAGTGGCATGAGTTGTGTGTTTGCTTTCTGGAAAGGACCGAGTTGTGTGTTTGTTGCCTCTAGATGACCCAGTTGTGTGTTTGTTCCCTGCAGATGACTGGCCGTTATGAGATGTATGCAGAGGAGATAGCTCAAGCAGTCCAACACGAGTTCCAGCCCAACATCATCAAAGAGTAGAACGACATCATCCAGCATCATGTGGCATCCTTGGAAACATGAGCCATCAACAGCCTAGTGGACGCACACCCACACCACTGCTAACAGCAGCTAGTTTTACCAGTACAACTACCAGCAGTGCTATTACTACTACTACTACAAATAGTCTAGTTCACCTACACCACCGCTACTGCTGACAGCCTAGTACACCTACTCCTACTACTGACAGTATAGATCTACATCATCACCGCTACTGCTGACAGCCTAGTTCACCCACCCCTACAGCCTAGTACACCTACTATTACTACTGACAGTCTAGATGTACATCACTGCTACTGCCTAGAATACCCTAGTGCTACTGGCAGCCTAGCATGCCAATACCACTAATAACTACATTACTGCAATGAAGAGAAACCACTACAGCTCCCAGGCTGGAGCAGTGGCGAGATGCAGAATACTAGAAGTAGTGATGGGCAAATGAAGCTTTGGTGAACCACTAAACCACAGCAGTGTGAAGCTAGCGACACTAATGAAAAAAAACAATATGGCCACCACATGTAGATTTTTCAACATAAAAGTCTTTACCCAACCAGTATATGTAACCAAAAATATTGGTTTGTTAAGGACTTTTATGTTGAAAAATGTATGCGTAGAGGCCATCTTTTTGCTTTTCAGCTAGTGTCGCTAGGTTCATACTGCTGTGGTTCAGTGGTTCACCAAAGCTTCATTTGCCCATCACTAACTAGAAGTAGTAGTAATAGTAGTAGTAATGATGATGCCATAACCAGGAGTCCCAAAGGAAGTGTTACCAGGCATCTTATATGTGGTCTGGTATTTTGTCACTGTTGGATTGCAAGAATGGTTTCCACAAAGATTTAACCAGCAACTTATCAAAAGAAATAAAAGCAACATAGACAAGAGTAATTGCATCGTTAAAATAAACAACATATACTTTTATTGATCACTAAATGCAACTGTATACATAATTCTTTAAAAAATAAAGTGTGTCATTATATTTTCCTCCTTAAGAAAACAGCGTAATTGAAATTAAATACATTCTGTTCAGACAGACGAGCTCAGAACAGGTGATTTAAAAAACAAAACACTCCATTATGGCTGACATAATTCTTTAGTGCAATCCTTTCACCCATACATTTAAAAGACAAATGATAGCCTAAATAGTGCCGTCCCGTGATGACTTGGACGTAGTGAAAATGAATTCAACAGTCTTTAATTGATTCGCACCCCCACATAGCAGTTTGTCCTTAGACATTTGGTAGAAGTTGTACATGAAAACACGAGGTCAGCACCCAGGGGGCTCGTCTGCTCTACGTACGGCGGTTCATCTCAGGGCGCCAGCGTGAGGATTTGGCCCTGATGGCGTTTTTTCGGCCGTCTGAGGTACGCATGGAGAGTGCACGAGAGAGCACTCATGTCCACTGGAGCGCTTTTGCAATGAGATTGCAGCTCAAACCCTCCATAGGCAGACCCCAATGCTCACACACAGTATCAATATCAATACAGCACTGTTTTTACCCCCCTCCAAATACTCTCATACGGAACACAATACTGGGTTCAGCCCCCCACACACACACACACACACAATACTGGGTTCAGCCCCCCCTCTACACACAATACTGGGTTCAGCCCCCCACACACAATACTGGGTTCAGTCCCCCCCCCCCCTACATTCTCACATACTGTACCAACACAATTCTGGGTGTTCAGCCCCTCTCCAAATACTCACATACAGTACTGAGGTTCATCTTTTTTATGTTAAAATATAGTATTGGGGTTCATCCTTCACCTTATGATGTTAAAATACAGTACTGAGGTTCACCTTTTACCTTATGATGTTAAAATACAGTACTGGTTCAGCCCTGCTGCAGTTGAACACTGGCAGTAGGGAGAGGGGGGCTGTTGGGACAGAGGGTTGGGAGGGGGGTATCAGGGGGCAGGTGTGGCAGAGGGTGGGTGTGTGTGTGTGTGGGGGGTCAACTCTGCACAATTCATTTGACAGTTCACATGTTTGTCTTCATGGGTGTTACCTGAGTTTATGGACCAGATCCTCCCGCTTTCACCCATTTTTAAAACAGTCTTCAAACACTGGTTTTGTAAATGCACAGGGCTTCCTCAGGAGGCTGTCAGGACACTACACACAACTACTTACCGACACAGACCACTGTTCAAGGGACTTCATAATCAGTTCATTTGTACTCCTCGCCCCCCCAACCTCTCGGCAAAAGGCTGCTCTTCCAAGGGCCGAGCCGGTCACGCAGAGAAACTCGCAAACAGAGCCCAGGCGGCAGCACAAACTCATGAGCACATCCAAATAGAGTGGCCGATGGAGACTCACAGGTGAGCAATGTCATTTTGATGTCATTTACAGCTGCTGCTTCTGCTTGCATGGGTGTCCAGCTAATGTTTCAGGGGGGAATTCATTGAGTAGCAGCACCCCATGTGCTGTAGATGGACTGACCCGTGTGTGTGTGTGTGTGTGTGTGTGTGTGTGTGTGTGTGTGTGTGGTGGGTGCATGGGGGGCATTGCTCTAATACAGTCCAGACTCTGTGCCTATACCACTCCAGGCGTCAGCCATGGGCACAGGTGGCTGATGGGAAAGCGATGGTGGGGAGTCTACCCGGTCAGATGGGATTGTCGCTGCGTGCAATCAGCTCTCCTTGAAGATGAGGAGGATGTCTTCATCTGTGCCGTAGCTGCGGCGAGCCTCCTCAAAGTTAGTGATGCTGGTGCAGCACACCCCTGCAAGGTACAGCTCAGGCTTAACACTGCAGTACAACACACACACACACACACACACCCTTGCAAGGTACAGCTCAGGCTTAACACTGCAGTACAACACACACACACACACACACACACACACCCCTGCAAGGTACAGCTCAGGCTTAACACTGCAGTACAACACACACACACACCCCTGCAAGGTACAGCTCAGGCTTAACACTGCAGTACAACACACACACACACACACACCCCTGCAAGGTACAGCTCAGGCATAACACTGCAGTACAACACACACACACACACCCCTGCAAGGTACAGCTCAGGCTTAACACTGCAGTACAACACACACACACACCCCCTGCAAGGTACAGCTCAGGCTTAACACTGCAGTACAACACACACACACACACACCCCTGCAAGGTACAGCTCAGGCTTAACACTGCAGTACAACACACACACACACACCCCTGCAAGGTACAGCTCAGGCTTAACACTGCAGTACAACACACACACACACACACCCCCTGCAAGGTACAGCTCAGGCTTAACACTGCAGTACAACACACACACACACATACACACACACACACACCTGCAAGGTACAGCTCAGGCTTAACACTGCAGTACAACACACCCACACACACACCCCTGCAAGGTACAGCTCAGGCTTAACACTGCAGTACAACACACACACACACACACACATACCCCTGCAAGGTACAGCTCAGGCTTAACACTTCAGTACAACACACACACACACACCCCTGCAAGGTAAAGCTCAGGCTTAACACTGCAGTACAACACACACACACACATACCCCTGCAAGGTACAGCTCAGGCTTAACACTGCAGTACAACACACACACACACACCTGCAAGGTACAGCTCCGGCTTAACACTGCAGTACAACACATACACACACCCCTGCAAGGTACAGCTCAGGCTTAACACTGCAGTACAACACACACACACACACCCCTGCAAGGTACAGCCACACACCTTAGCAGCAGAAATGCAATTCCACAAACACACACCCAAGATCATGTAAAACCTCCATGTCTCTGATAACGTGCAACTAAGCACACACTCATAAAACTAGGAGATAGCACACATCTTGAGATTGAATTTCATTCATTGAAAAGGCTTCATTTACAATAACGGAAAAACAGGTCCTCTGTCAAACAGGTCCTCTGTCAATGCTACTGTACCCTGCAGGATATACAGAGGACTGAGAGAAAACTGCAGGAGCACTCACGGTCGGAGAAAGCGGGGTTGTTGTAGAAGATGGATCCGTTGGTGCGGTTGAAGCCGCACACCACCACAAAGTGTCCCTGGTAGTCGGGCTTCTTGCAGAAGCACTTCTGTCCCACGGGCAGGAAGCAGCAGTACTTGACCGGGATGGAACAGAGCTCACAGACCAGAAGCACCGCGTTCACCAGCACAATTGCCACATGGCCCTCGGACACATGGGCCTGAAGCTCCTGTATACTCACAGAGACGCTGGCAAGATACAAGACACACACACACACACACACACACACACACACACACACACACACACACACACACACACACACACACACACACGTTGAGTACAGAACTAATACACAGCGGGACATTCTCACACAAATACACACACAGAGTGCAGCTGAGGCCAGTGCAGGGAGATACGTACCACTTCTTCACCACAACCCCTCTGCTCTCAGCACACAGGAAGAGCTCATTGACCCGGTCCTCCTCCGTGTCAAAGTGCTTCTTATAGAAAGACTTCATGGGGAAGAGCACAGAGGAAGCGGAACCATTAGGAGCAGGAAACAAAGGGCATCCAAGGGCATCAACTCCTCTAACAAAGACCTGGGTCACTATACCTGAAACTATACCCTATACCTAGACATTACACCTAAAATATTTATCGATCAACTGACTTCAAAATTCAAAACAGAGACTCCCCCAGCTGATACCTGGTTCTTGAAGCCCTTGTCCACCCCGAGAGTCTGTGTGCAGAAGCGATGTTTGACCCCCAGATGACACATAAGGTAGGCCAGGTCAATGGTCCACACACTCTCCGTCAACTTCAGGTCCCAGCACGCACTCTGAAAGTCCTCCTCGCTCACAGGGTGGAGGTATCTGGCAGGAAATAACTGGGTTAGCGCTCCGCTAAGGTAAATAAGGCTCTAGGTTAGCACTCCGCTAAGGTGGATTAGGTTGTAAGTTAGAGCACCACTAAGGGTAATAAGGTGTAGGTTAGAGCGCCACTAAGGTGGATATGGTGGTACGTTAGAGCGCCACTAAGGTGGATAAGGTTGTAGGTTAGCGCTCCACTAAGGTGGATAAGGTTGTAGGTTAGCGCTAGGTTGTAGGTTGTAAGGTTGTAGGTTAGGTTCAACTAACATTGAACATTGGATTTGTCGTTTGTAACTGCAACTGCGGCTCTACGCCACCTTTAATACTTATTTTATACAACCAATCACACACAGCTTCTTGAGGTTTCCCTAAATCAACATTACATCCCATCAGTTCTTTTGAGACATGTCTCAAAATCACATATTAAATTAAACAAGATAAGTTTTATTTGTCAGGACTGAAATTAAGCCTGGTTCATAGCTACAAGTGGAAGATGCTGGTGGTGGAGAGACTCTGGGTGCATGTGAGGATCCGAGTGGGAAAAAGAGTCAAGACGCGGCACACACACACACACACACACACACACACACACACACACACACACACACACACACGCTTCACTAAGGTGAATAAGTCTCTGGGTTAGGGCTCCACTACTAATAATATGTTCTACTTACTTTAGAACCATTCGTGAGCATGCCAGTCCACAGTCCCAGTGATAGAGCTGCCGGATTACAGGTACATTCAACAGGACAACATCATCTGCCGAAAATGTCAACAAAGCAAGGTGTTAGACTACACTGGTCTGGTCAAGCACATGCATTGATAAATTGAAAGAATTCTGCCTGGACTACAGAAAGATTAAACATCTCCTCTTAATAGACGCCTTGACCCTTCCACATCAAATAGTCTACATAAATAATGACAGTCTACAGTGGGGTATACTACGAAGCACGTTAGACATATCTAGGCTATGTAGACATATCGAGGCTTGACAAAGCCTTCACTCAGGGGTATACGTTAAGTGATACTACGATAGCAGTTATGTGATATATTTGTCAAACTAGGCTTTCAATTCAGATCTGTGCGCGTTCTCGGTGTTGGGATGACGTTAATAATCGTGGAAACGTGGAGACGACAAGACCGCCTCTATTTAAAAACAATTACTTCCGCATTCATGAGAGATAGCTTAATCTACACTGCGGCATTTTTTTGTGTCTAACCTATAACATCAAATAAATCAATTGTCATCAGTTGTTGTATGGTATGCACGTCCATAGTAGGATATTTGCACGCACAGCACTATTCAAGCACATTCAAGATCCAAAATGTTAGTAGAGGCGGAGCTCCACCTGTAAAATATATGACAGAATCCTACACGTGAGATAACTTCGTTTTTAAGACAATTGATTGGTCAGTGTGCGGTAGATTACACGATTTGGGCTATAATTTAGCACATAACCTCCTCCCGACCAGGTTTGGTTGACAGCATAAGATACCATGGTGATATAGCGACACTAAAACAGATCCACTTTCGTGTCACAGCATAGCCTGGCTTTGAGCGCAACATACCTCGCTAACCCACTAATCGAGATTCGTAGTACACCCCACAGGTGTCAGTCACTGTTGTTGAGTCTCATAATGCTGTGCACCTTATTCCTCTTGTGAAACCATATGTTGTGAAACAAGCTGACTTTTCCCAATCAACCTGATGATCCACCACGTCTAAAGAGCACGCGACAGTAAAACTCAAACGTCATATAGTATGCCTTACACGATAACATTCCGTTTTCACGGCCATTTGCTAGCTAACTAGGTCATTAGTTAAAGACAGCTTAGATGGAAGAAATATTAATAGTATGGTACTAAGGTAAGGCTGTTCCATACATTGACTAACATTAGTCATCCCGAATGCTACCTCTTCGAGGTTCTTGACTTCATTAGCCGGTAACGTTATGTCTGACAGTTCCTATAAGTTCTTCACAGGCATTTGGTTAGCTAACGTTAACCGTTTAACGAGGTTGTTCTTTCCTGACCCAACGTAAGTAAACAATGTTAACCGAGACACCAAAAGAACATTTCGTTAAATATGCTTATGGAAAATAACGAGGCATCAGTTTTACCCGTGGTATATTATTATACTATTGGTTTAGGTACTTCAAACTTATCATACCCTACTTGTGCACCACTAACATTATGTCTAATTGGATATTAGCCAACCTAACAATAATGAGCTAATGTTAGCTAGCAACCAAGTTGTGTATCTAGCTAGCATAGCTATCAAGTTACATGTCTAGTCCAGCTAACCTGTTAGCTGTTACTGGAGTCTTTTGTTTACTCAAGTACATGTTCGAGCATGTTCAAGTAAAACACTGAAATTAACTTATTTTCGTCTTACCTGACATTCTGAAACAACAATTCTTTCCGAAAGAAGACTCTCCGGTGTTCACAACGATAATGCGGTAACGCAAGACTGCCTCATTAATTTATGTTTATGTTAGGCACTGTTGACTGACTTAATGTTATCGATGTGTGCTGTACTTTATATATCCAACAGAGAACTCAATGTGTTCTTCGTACAGCTCTACAGAATAATCATTATTGGCTTAGTGTTAATAATAAAAAATAATAATCACAACGGAGGTATTTTTCCACAGATGTAGAGTTGATTTTACACAGCTGATTCTTGGTCATTTCCGATCGCAAGTCCTTCCTTTTTCTTCTTCTACTAGTATTGGTGGTTACCAAACTACTGCCCCCATTTGTTTTGGAGTGTTGTGCTGCACTACTTGGGAAAAAAGAAAATCGAGGATCCAAATCACAATCACTGCCAGTGTATGTTTGAACAATAGACGGTATACATAAGGTTTAAACACACAGACAGTCTTTGCCTAGAGTTCCTCATGACCTCTTTTAGTCTTTTTCTTGTCGACGGCCACTTAGTCAAGGCTGTACTGTAATAATTTAAAACTAGCCAGGGGCTTCTCAAGCAAGGCAGCGCATAGCATGTGTCGTTTCATTTTCCATGCGCTTGGTGGCAGTGAAAAAGATTAGACTGCGAAAGGCCTCCGGAAGTAAACAATGGTAGGCGCAAGCCAACGTTTGGAACACGCGACAGCACGGCGAACGGGAGAGCCTGAACTAGGCAGCTACGTTATTGTGAGTAACACAAGATAACACTTCGGCAAATCCTCGCGTGAGTGATGCGTTTTTATAGAAGACATAAGTTATCATTTAATTGTAGCGTTTGTTAATGTAAGGCAGTTAAGTCCGGTGGCTTGTTTCATTTCTCCTGTGTGTGGCTTAGATGCTTCACCCATACAGAAAAATAATATATTCACATATATGCAGCTTGAACATATTCCAGTATAAGCACATCTATGTTAAATAAATATATTTCCATGTATGTATCAATATATTTCAAAATATAAGTAAATATTCAATATTGGCCACTTTCTTATATTTTATGCATATAATTAAATATATTTAAATATATGACACTAAGAAGCATGATCACATGACCCTTGATGACGATTCTGATCACATGATCTATATATTTCAGACATATATTTCTCTAATATAGTTCATATTCTACTATGGTTTGATATTTTCCGCATTGATCAATACATATTTCACTATTGTGTTTACTTAAAATCAACCATAGTATCAGTATAAAGAGGAAGAAACACACAACACTTCTGTTATCTTTTATTCTATTTTATTGAAAATCTTTGTTTTTGTTATGGAACCTCAGTTCTGTCACTTTGTCATTTATTGCCTGGCCCAGCAATCTGGAGTGAGTGTCTGGCCTGGGAACTGCTTCAGGGTGGCCTCTGAATAAGACAGAACATATACAAATAGAACATGCAAAATATTAGTGACACAAATACAGATGCTAAAGTGCAGAAACACTGTTGTGTTATCACGATAATTAGAGATAAATACAAAGTGAGTTGGAGAGAAAGACATACAAATAAAATAAACTCACCAATTATCGTCTTAGTCCTCTCAGGGTCCAGGAATTCCCTCTAAGTGCCTCCTAAAAAGTAGCATTATCAATTAGGACCTCAAATAGTTACAGTTTACTAACACAGAAAAGATCTATGATGGTGAGGCGAAAATGTGAAGCAGTCCACACAGACAGCCTAACACTTTTAAATGAGACAGCACAACTAATATATCATATACACAGAAGAGAGAAGCACACAGATACACACTGAAAGGAAAAGTTAGTTTCATCCTCAAATTTTTACTAAACTTGTACAACCAAGAAGCTGCTATTTCATTAAAGTTAAACATGTACATTTTAATGTAAAAGTTCACATCTGTATGAAAACACAAACCTTGTTGAATAAAAGCCTTCAGACTCACAACCTCCTCTTGGAGAGCCATTATCGCCACCTCTTCTTTAGGTGGTTGTCAGTTCTGGGTTATCTCCCACAGCTCACACTCATAGAGAGCTCTACCAGCCTTCTCTGAAACCTGCAAGTGAACAGAATATACAGCATGAATGAGAGTGGCGTTGGTAAAGGGTATACTCGCGTAATATGTAATGTCCTGGGGTATTCCCACTCATTAAGTGTCTCCCATCCGAGACTGCTATCTGAGACTGTAGGGAAGCTGTACCAACCATCATAGAAAGATATGGTTGGAAAGATATTTCAGTTCACTTTGTGTCCCCAGTAGCTTGAAGCTAATTTCTTGTCATTCAAAAGATCAAAACTACTCAAACAAATGTATAAATTCTCAGAAACAAAAGGTTATGTTCTGCATTCGAAAATAGACCTTTAACAAAAAAATTATATTCATAAGTAAACATTAATTTTTGATTACCTTTGGTCTATGTGATGATGAAGCATCAACATCAACATTTGTCAGTAAAGCATGCTACGGGTTGGGCTTGGGTCGTCTGGGTCAGTGAAGCATACTACGGGTTGGGCTTGGGTCGTCTGGGTCAGTGAAGCATACTACGGGTTGGGCTTGGGTCGTCTGGGTCAGTGAAGCATACTACGGGTTGGGCTTGGGTCGTCTTGGTCTCAGGTCTTCTGGTCCTTCCTCCGGTGTCCTTGATGTAGCTCGAGTGTTGCCTCCCTCTCTAAAATGTAAAAAAAAGGGGTTTCAGTGCTCAAATATACTACATGACCATACATGGTCCTTTTCAATACAATTCAACTTTTACATTTCCATAATTTAGCATGGGTATGAATGGCTTTGCAAGAATGTCAGTGCACAAAGCATGACAGTAGTTTGATAGTGCACAAAAACAAAACACATTACTTGCAATGTCATTTCCATGAAATTAAGCACAGTACTTGTGTCTTCAATTTCTACACGTCCACTCTAATACATTACATTACATTACATTACATTTGGCTGACGCTTTTTAACCAAAGCGACTAACAACATGGTAAACAGTAAGTTTTAGAACAATTCTCACAATTTTAGGACAGTTTCAAAAAAACATTAGAGTACAGTAAGAATAAGTGCGTTGGTGAGTGCTGTTTTTAGCAGTTACTTGTCAGTTTAAAACGGCTGGTGAGTGCTAGGATCAGTAAGACTTGTTGTAAGTGTTGCTATGAGAGTAGATGTTCTCTAAAGAGCTGGGTCTTCAGGAGTTTTTTGAAGGTGGAAAAGGATGTCCCTGCCCTTGTAGGAACTGGCAGTGTGTTCCACCAACGAGGAACAACAGATGAGAAAAGTTTGGATTGGCTTGAGGTGGTAGAGCTAGGCGTGGTTAAGTCAGAGGAGCGCCTTGGCGGTCTGGAGGTAGTGTAAGTCTGTATGAGGGCATTCAAGTAGGTGGGAGCAGAACCGGAGACTACTTTGTAGGCAAGCGTTAGAGACTTGAATTTGATCACGGGCGCCATAGGTAGCCAGTGTAGCTGGATGAGCAGCGGGGTAACATGTGCCCTTTTGGGTTGGTTGTAGACCAGGAGCGCCGCCCGGCGTTCTGGATCATCTTTAGTGGTTTCACTGCGCAGGCTGGGAGACCTGTCAGGAGGGCATTGCAGTAGTCGAGTCGTGAGATGACTATTGCCTGAACCAGAAGTTGGGTAGCATCTTGAGTCAAGTAAGTCCTGATTTTCCGTATGTTGTAGAGTCTTGAAAGCGGCATGACCGGGCGACTGAGGCAACATGATCTGAGAAGTTTAGTTGGTTGTCGAGAACAACTCCTAGATTTCTTGCAGTCCTGGTCGGTTGAAACAGACAGGGAGTCAAATTTGATGTTGATGTCGTGGTGTATGGTAGGTTTAGCTGGGATGACCAGCAGTTCAGTCTTTGAGAGGTTCAGCTGGAGGTGGTGTGCCTTCATCCATGTAGCTATGTCTGAAAGGCAATCTGAGATCCGTGCTGAAACCAGGGGGTCGTCAGGTGGAAAGGACAGATAGAGCTGTGTGTCGTCTGCATAGCAGTGGGATGAGAAGCCGTGCGAACGGATAATCTGTCCCAAGGAGGTGGTGTAGATAGCAAAGAGGAGGGGGCCCAGCACTGAGCCCTGGGGGACCCCTGTGGTGAGATGGTGAGGTGCGGATAGCTGACCAAGCCATGATACGTTAAACGAGCGTCCTGTGAGGTAGGATTCAAACCAGGAGAGAGCAGAACCGGAGATTCCCATGTCAGCGAGTATAGAGAAAGGATAATGGTGATTAACCGTGTCAAAGGCAACCGATAAGTCAAGCAGAATGAGTACTGATGACCGAGCGGTCGCCCTGGCTTCTTTTAAGGCTTCTGTTACAGACAGCAGAGCCGTTTCGGTAGAGTGGCCGCTTTTGAACCCAGACTGATTTGGATCCAGAAGGTTGTTCTGTGAAAGGAAGTCAGAGACCTGTTTGGGGACTGCTTTCGTTCAATGCCTTTGGATAGGAAAGGCAGTAGTGAGACAGGGCGGTAGTTCTCGACTTGAGCAGGGTTGAGAAAGCTTTCTTAAATAACGGTGTTACCGGGCCACTTTGAACGCTGTTGGAAATGTGCGGAGGTTAGAGAGGCATTGATCACATGTGTGATAGCTGGAGCGATGGTCGGGCTGATGGACTGAAGTAGGCTCGTAGGTATAGGGTCCAGCGAGCATGTGGTAGGACGGCTGCATGTCAGGAGTCTGGACACTTCACTCTCGGAGAGAGGCGTGAATGCTGAAAAAAGATGTTCCAGCAGTCCCTAGAGGTTGTAGGAGTCGCGGTATCTGAGTCAGATCGTTGAGTGGGCATGTAGAGAATTGACTGCTGATTGCCGCCACTTTGTTTGTAAAAAATGGGCGAGGGGTATCTGCAGTAAAAGGCTGGATGGAGGAGGAGGCAGCTGAGGGTTGAGTAGCGATTTGAAGGTTGAGAAAAGTTTTCAGTGTCTGTAGCTGTTGATTTTGTCATGGTAGAAAGCAGTCTTAGCAGCAGTGATGCTGGCTGAGAAGGAGGTCAGGAGTGACTGGTAGTTTTGAGGTCGTCAGCTAGTTTGGATTTGTGCCATTTCCTCTCCAGCGGCTCTGAGTTTGGTGCGCTGCGATCGAGAGGGTATCATTTAGCCATGGATGAGAATGTTTGGATCGAGCTGGCCTTGTGGTAAGAGGGCACAGCTTCGTCTAGACACGCGAGGTCAGTGTGGAGCAGAGCGAGTCAGTGGCTTCATTAACCTCCAGAGAGGAGAAGGTGTTGAGTGGAGGTGGGCCGGAGGCAACCACAGAGGAGAAGTGCGTTGGAGACAGGTTCGGATGTTGCGGCGAGGCGTGACCATCGGCTGAGGAGCGGAGGCTGTTCTGACAGGCTGGCGTTGAACTGGATGAAGAAGTGGTCAGAAAGATGGAGAGGCGTCACCATGAGGGTGTCTGTGCTGCAGTTCCGAGTGAAGATCAAGTCAAGCTCTTTGCCAGCTTTGTGAGTCGGTGGGCTTTGAACCAGTTCGAGGTACTAATACTAATACTCTCCAGCACATACCACATTACATCCTATCTAAAAAAGATATTTTTAAAAGCTAATGTTAGCTCTAAGTGTTGTCCATGATGCAACAATAGCAGCTAGCTAGCTAAACCACAGTGCATAGAATGTCTACACCTTAGGCTAGTAATGTTAACCGTTACATTTTCTGTCTTGCATGACAAATCATAAGTTAGCTTCTATTTATGCCTAGCTATCAATCTACATGCCAGAGGCAAATATACTACCAAATATGGCCGGGAGACAGGTTAAATTGGTATTTCACTCTGTCATTACAAGTCGTTTTCATTAATTGTCCAAACGTTTCTTAGTGAATTTATTTGTCAATCCCCTTTCAGGTGTAAAATAATAAAGCTAGCGCTGGCTAATTTATGCTAACGTTAATGTTACAGAAAGTAGCAAAGGTTAGCTTCCAGCCTCCACCAATAATACCATTGTTAATTCGGACATTAACTTCTGCAAATGTTTTATGAAAGCAATTCAGCATACAATGAAGATCTACTTACCAGCAATTTTGACCACCATGGCCTCGAAAACCGGCCAAGAGCCTTCCTCCCCTCCACCACATAACGTTTGTTTCTAGCAAGATGTTGTCCCATCCAGAGCCGTTGAAAAAGTCTCTCATTAACGTTAGGTCTAGCTTCTACTAGTGCTAATGCAGTCAGTCGGCAAAATACTGGTTTTGCCCTCATACTCCCGCCAATCCACTTAACCAGAGCAAACTACATTTGGACTAGTAGTAGCTGTTAGTTATGCTTATGTAGTGAAAAAGCTGCAAACATTTTAACCGTTATTCCAACGACCTTAGAGTAAGTTGGTAGTGACGTATTTTGAAGTTGAAGGTTTTTTGTAAACCCCACCCATCTCTGCCTGTGTGCAAATAAGTTAATTGAATATATTCACCATATATGTTCATGTACGATATCCACATATATGTTACATTGCTGGGTCCCACATATACTTGCATATATACATTATTGTACTATATATGTATTAAATATATTGTAGCCATCTATTTAAATATAAGCTGGATGTAGCTGCATATATGTGAATATATTTTTTCCCTTAATTTTTCTGTATGGGCAATGTCTAGTTTGCTAGCTAATGTCATTTTGACCATTTTGCTTGTATTTGTAACGTCACAATTGTCTTATTTATGTTATTCAGATTTTCTCAGGGCCATTTCTATTGGCTTTATAACACGATAACCGGCACTGATGTGTAACAAGTAGACTAAGTTAGCAGGCCGAGCCCGAGGTGAAGGAAACAAGGATGTAACCAACCTATTCTCCGATTTAATCTATCCGCTCTTCTGTCTCAATCAGACTTAAGCATGTCCATCGGTGTGCCAATTAAAGTGCTTCACGAGGCCGAGGGCCACATAGTCACGTGTGAAACGAACACGGGAGAGGTGTACCGAGGGAAGCTGATTGAAGCAGAGGATAACATGAACTGCCAGGTAAATTCACAGATCTGAGGATGATCATTTTTCAGTCCAGTCAACTAAGCACAGTTTTTGAAATGGTCCACTTTTGTCCCTCTTGGAAAATTCAATTTTCATTACATTGTCAAATTCATTACACAGTCAAGGAGATGAACCATTTCTACAATGGAGCGTATTGTAAATGTGTTCTTCTGATCACTCTTCTCCTCTTTACTCTTCTGTAAATGTAGTCTTCTGAACTGTTGGTCTTAGAAAAACAGAAGTGGTGATTTGTGTGTGTGTGGCTTACATTTCCCCAGATGGCAAACATCACAGTGACGTACAGGGATGGACGAGTGTCTCAGCTTGAGCAGGTCTACATTAGAGGCAGCAAGATCCACTTCCTTATTCTGCCTGACATGCTGAAGAATGCGCCCATGCTGAAAAGTATGAAGAATAAGAACCAGGCATCTGGCGCAGGAAGGGGCAAAGCGGCCATTCTCAAAGCACAAGGTACCCAGAACCTCTATCTGTTTACTACCTGGTAATTCTCAAAGCACAAGGTACCCAGAACCTCTATCTGTTTACTACCTGGTAATTCTCAAAGCTCAAGGTACCCAGAACCTCTCGCTGTCTCCTACCTAACCTGGCCATGCTCAAAGCTCAGGGTACCCAGAACCTCTCCCTGTGTCCTACCTAACCTGGCCATGCTCAAAGCTCAGGGTACCCAGAACCTCTCCCTGTCTCCTAGCTGGCTACCTCAGTTCACTGAAGAGCTGCGGTTTCCACCTACTGGGTGTGGCTGCACTGCCTTACACATAGGAAACCGCATACGCTTCACTCGCCGCCTGGGGGGTATTCCATCAACCTCGCTAAAGGCCAAACCTGGCTTATTTCGATAAGTCTCACTAATTTTAGTGATAATTCCGTTCCATTAATGAGGTTAATGTGAATCCCAGCTTGGTAACCATGGGAATTTATGCCACAGAACTAACCTGCTCCGTGGCAGGTTAACTTTCAAGCTAAATTAAGCTGTGTTGCAAAAAAACAATCAGTCGGAAAAGCGAGTCCAAAAGATGGTTCCGTCAACCTGTGCTCTCGTCACCTGTAGCCTACAACTTAAAAAATAGAAGTAGGCCTATAGAAATGTTTTTTTCCGACAGTACACCAAGCATGGATTTACACATTCACTAGCTCCAAGGAATGTATGAAGATTATACGATTAAAAACGTTTTAACTTCACATACGTGTGGTTCTAGCAATCTTGCTACTCTGCGTCACTTACGTTCGGTGGTGGTGTAACGTGCAGCGAGACGGTATAGGAAAGGAATTACATTCTTGCGTGTTCGCAGGTTCGCTTCCCATTCGAAGTATTAAGGCTCCATAGTTTATCACCTTGATAATGGCATTTTTAGTTATAATCTTTGATGAAAGACATATGTCTACTGCTGATAAAGGGTCATGCACATTTTGGTAGGCTGTTCAGTGACAGCTTTGCCAGTGGGCTACAGCTATAGCCTATCTGATGCAAGCCAAAGGATAATTCTGCAGCCAGCTAATAATTAAAACTGCTTCATGTGTCGACGATTGTTCATGAATGTCAAATCAACTGTGTGCTACACAGATGAAATATTAGGCATAAATTGAATTGAAAGCCATTGTATTTCAGATCATTTTATTTCAAAACATTTTGGGACTTATGGGAGACAATAGGCTATTATGTTGATACTAATTTATTTTATGACCACCTACACCTAGACAATAATTTGGAGTGAACTCTTTTAATCTAAGAACGTAAGATAGACTATAGATAGTTTTGAATATCCATATGCATATCCATAAGTTGTTTTTGAGTTAATACTATTTATTCATTCACTCGTTTTGTTGAACCATAGACTGTATAGACCTATGTGTACAAGAGTGAAGCCAATCAAACTCGCAATTGATTTCAAAACCATTAGCATTGTTGTTTTAAATGTATGCTTTCATTATTCTCCCATTTCTGTAGGCAATCTATTTTTTTTTTTCGATGTTAAATTTGATGACTTTTGATGAAAATCCTGTAGATGGCGCTTGCCAAATCGAACAGAAATTGTCTAGTATTGTCTTAATTTTACGACATATATCCTCTTTTCGTCAATCTACTGTTTTGGTCTACTGTTCTACCTCGTGCACGAGCAGAGATGAAGCTGACTTTAACCTCGCTTGAATAAACGAGGCCAAGATGCCGCTAACTTGAGTTAATGGAACGGCTTTAGCCCCAAGTGGAAGTCTACGCTAGTTCAAGCCAGGCTATTTCTCTTAAGCGCCGCCTTCATTAGCGAGGTTGATGGAATATCCCCCAGGTTGAGCTAATAACCCAAAGATTTTTGTTGTGCTTGCTGCCGGGCTCAGCGCAAAATAGTTATGATTTACAGCACACCGCAGCCAGAGTTCAACATGGTTGAACTTAGACCATGACGCGCGTAGGACTGGCAAAATGGAGCGCAGCATTGCCATTTGTGTGTGGCACTGTGTGCTATGTATAACCCCCTTTAGAGTTTGAATGGGTCAACAATGTTGATACTTATTTGGATGTAGTTGCTGCTGTATTGCATGTAATGGCTGCTGTTTGACTGGTTCTTGTGTTTTTATCTTTTACAGTCGCAGCCAGAGGCCGGGGAAGAGGTGGAATGGGAAGAGGGAATATTTTCCAGAAAAGACGATAATCATCCTGTTTTTTTGCTTTTTACTGTACAGAGTATTTTTTTGGTTGTTTCATTGTCCTTTAATTATGTCACAAATGATTCGCTTGATCAATAAAGCATTTGTTTTGTTTTTATTACTTTGTTCCAATGTCATTGACTTCTCATATTTTACAACCTGAGATTTTTTTGTCCTTTTTCTTTTGTGGACCAAACCCCGTACAGCTTTGAGTTCACCAAATCATGTCTCCTGTGGTTTCGAAGAGGTTTCACGTTGAAACAACCTTCAAGAAGTCCCGTAGCTCTTCCCAAAGGAAATCTGAAAAAGGAGATCAGTAGAAGGGTGGTGGTGTTATTTAGTGATTTAGCTGATAGTTCAGAAGTTTGAGGGCATCTAATTGCCTATATTGTGGGGCGGAAGCTGCACTGAATACAACAGGAAAGCCCTGCAGCGCATAGTGAACACAGCTGGAAGGATTATTGGTGCTTCACTCCCCTCCCTGAAGGACATTTACACCATCCACCTCACCCGCAAGGCGACCAAAATTGTGAGTGATGCAAGTCACCCCGCTCACAATCTGTTTGATCTACTGCCCTCTGGGAAGAGGTACAGAAGCCCTGCGCTCCCTTTACCAGACTCACCAACAGCTTCATACACCAAGCCGTGGGATGCTGAACTCTCTCCCTCCTCTCCCCCACTCCACCCTCAGCTACATAACATCCTGGACATTGGACCCAAAATGGCCGCCTGCACTACTCCACTTGCACACTTGCACACTTGCACACTTGTACACTTTACAACTGGTGTTGTTGTCCTGAAACACAACACTTCTGCTGCTCTTACATAACTTGCACCACTATGCCACTTTCTTCTTACTTAGGTCAAACAGAACTACCCAAGCCTTTTATTGGCCTGAATTTGCACTAGTATTTTTATTGACTGTCTATGCACAATTTCAACCACATTTTGCTGCCCTCTTATTTACTTATTTACTTACTTTTTTGTTTACTTGAATGTTATGTTTGTCTGTGGACATAAATTGGTAAAATATGTCTTGTCTTCACCGTGGGATAGTGAGAAACGTAATTTCGATCTCTTTGTATGTCTGGGACATGTGAAGAAATTGACAATAAAGCTGACTTTGACTTTGACTTTGACTTTGATGCCAGGCTCTTCATGGAAGGCTCTTTAGTCAGCTCATACCAGTGAAACGTCAGCTGTGTTGGAAGTGACTATTGTTTGAAAACATGCTTTGTTGAAAACACCATTTAACAGGAAGATGTGACCTGTTCTGTCCACTTACCACTTCCCCGGTTCCTTCCTCAGTGAGATAACTAGTTTTGTGCTTGGCGTAGAAGTCCTTCTTGGCTGTGCATGTTACCAGGACCCAATCGCAGACAGCACCCACCTGGAGGGAGATGGGAGGGCAATCATAAACTTGTCTTCAGCTGCAGACATGGGGAGGGGAGGTGTGGCTGGGGCTGTAGTCAGGGAGAGGAAGTTGCCTTATTCATGTGGCAGCCATGTTTAACCAAAAGGAGGCTAGTAGGCTACAGGTATACACAAACCATAGGATTGTTGTGTTCTATGCATTCGCCAGTAGGTGGCGAAAATGCATTACAGTTTTCCACAATCCATTCTCTGAACCAAATTCTCAGTTGCCTGCACACATGTCTTGAAGTGATCACCCTTTTGGCAAAACCTTAACTAGTTTTCACATATAAAACACAATTTGCAGATCTCGTAAACTTTGCAAAACTCTAAACACGTTTGCATGCAACAGATATTGTAAACATAATGGTAAACACAAAGAAAGCACAAATTACATTACCCATTTTTTTGCCCATTGCTTACACACTAAAAATGAATGCTTAGACCAAAGCTTCCATACCTAAACTTTTTATAGCATATCTTAAACACTGTGTAACCACAGCTTAAACACGTTTTCTGCTTTGCACATTGTTTGCAATTCTGCAACACACTTATTGCGAAACACTCCACACAATTTCTTATATTAGACACTTTGTTCAAAAGTGAAATCTGTTATCATTGGGAAAACACTTCTATTCAAACTGCAAGCACATCTGGTAATTGGTAAAACCCACACACATACCTGAAAACACTTACAGAGAAAACTGAACACCAATCAATCTGAGGCTTAGCACCACAAATAGACTTCAGAGGGGTATTCCAGAAAGCAGGTTTACTGGCTTAACTGGGTATGTTAACCCAGAGTTAGCGGTAAACCTGGGATTTCAGTTCCAGAAAGCTCAAAAATGATCAGGCTATGTAAGTAACTATGGTAACACAGGCTCTGAACTGAACTGGGTATGTAAACCCAGAGTAGCCTAAACGGTAAACCTGGGATTTCAGTTCCAGAAAGCTCAAAAATGATCAGGCTATGTAAGTAACTATGGTAACATAGGCTCTGAACTTAACCTGGTAGGGGGTAGGTTTTGTTCAGGTTATGTTCAATTATGGTTCGGTTATTTTAGTGCATGTTCAATCAGGCCGCTATTTTTACACTTGTCACACAATGGCGTTTCATTTTGACGAAGGTCCGATTGACAAAGAAGCACAAAATCATGTAATATTCATCCGTGCAATTCACCGTGAGAGGGCGATAAGACCACGACATCACATGATAGCCTATCCATTCTTCTATCCATCTTCTTTTTCAAGAGCGCTAGAGTTTTTCAGCTGAATCCTAAATATAGGCTGTAGGCTTGAAAAGCATTCTCCATCCCTACATTACACATGGTGGATTATAATAGAATAAAATAAATCTTTAATGTAGGCTAGCTAGCCTACACCATAGTGGACATGTGTCTTTGGCCCACCAGACAGATGGACAAACAACATCTCTGACACATTGAAGATATAATTAAAACAAGTACAGTAGCCTACAAAAAAGGGAAAACATATAGAAAATTAATAAATACGTTTAAATAAAGACTGCATAACAGCTGTCACGCAGGTAGGGCTATGCGTGTTGTCACTAAGTATGCTGATGGTATTTTGGATAAAATTGTTTTTAATAGGCTACTAAGTGATTATGCTTCACATCTTATCACAAACGTGTAGGCGAAATGGCAGGTCCCAGTAGACCTACACGATGCCAGGAATGATGTAGCCTATCCGGGAGTCTAATTTGAGCGACACATTTCAACAGGGTGCGTTAGGGCAGGCCTACACCTTACTAGAATATTATCAGATCCACTACAGACTTATTAATGTGTAGGCTGTAACTTCATGTTATATGTGCAATTACAGGACAACTTGATAGGTATGCTACTGGGGGATAGAGGATAGGCTACCCATGCCTTCCGACATTCATCACCCTTCCGATGCTGGAGCGCAAAGGTTTAACTTGGCCCACAGCTGCAGAACCCGCGTTAAAATAGAAAATTACATTTGTGCTTCTCAAGGAGTCTATGGCCCACTCAATCTGTGACAAGGTAGGCTAGTTTAAGAAAGCATCATTCAAAGCAGTCAATACAATACGTAATGTCCACTAAATTATTTAATTGTGCTTTTGACATATAGGCTATCCTAAACGTACGCATTTACACGGTCAGTTAGGCTATTCTCTGTCAAGCAAGGTCTCGTTCCTTGGCAGATGCTCAAGTATGTCTCTTTTTTTGTTATCACTGTTCTCTCCTCCTCGTAAGCCTCGAGGAGAACTTGCTACTCCGCCTCTGAAAAATACGGTGCTCTTCGTTTCGCCGGTTTCACTCATGGTTTCGACTCTCAATAGATGATGCCTTTATAAGTTCGCCGTGAACGCGCACAACTCGAGGTTTAAGTGCGCGAGGTTCAATCTAACACAGGGTTGATTGAACTAACTGGTAACCGGTGTTTTGTAACCGACAGCTCGAGTTTAGTCGCCACTGGTTCAGACAACCCAGAGGTTAAGTTTTATCTCAGTGTTTGTTAAACCTCCTTTCTGGAATACCCCTCAGGTAAGTTATTGTGTACCTGTTCAAGTGTGTACTTTTTCATTGAGTAACTGTGTACAGTTCTGTATTTGTCCCTACTCCCCATTTCTAAAATCTATTGAATAATTATTTTCAGTGGGCCAATGAGAAGTATATGACCACCACCAACCACATACAGTACCTGCATGTCTCTTTTGCAGGCAATGGAAGAGGCATGCAGAGACACTGAGGTGGGGTCAGCTCAAGGGTGGACATGGCAACCAAGGTAATATTTTTCTCCATTTCCTAGCCCGAGAGAACATCACCCGCAATGACGACGACGACTTGGCCAGATCTGAACAGAAAGGCAGGATCCATAACTCCCCAACCCCAGCCCCGCCACACACACGCACACACATACAATAAAGAAAATATATGGGGTTTTTTGAATAGCAATTTCTCCAGTTTTTTTTCTGTTACAGTTTTTGCCCACTGCTTGAACACATGTTTTGACCAAAGTAACAAAACTTGAAGCTTTTGTTACTATACCTTAAACACAGTGTATCCATACCTTAAACACAGTGTATCCATATACAAAAGCGCTGCTTTGCACTTTAGTTGCAATTCTGCAACACACTTGCTCCTTTCTGCAACACACTTGCTCCTGCACACTACACACCATTTCATACATAAGACACTTTGTTCATAATGAAATCTCGAATCTTGACACACACTTGAAAATACTTACAAAACTGTACACCAGACACAAATAGGCCTCAGTTGAGCCATTTTGAGAACTTTGCAAGCATAGAGGCAGGGAGAGCAAGAGGTAGAGGAAGAGGAAGACAAAGAGAGAGAGAGGAGTAGGAGGTGGTCAAAGAGGCTATGCACCAGCGGCGTCACTAGACCTTATTCACTGGAGCACGTGCCTTGGTAAAAGTCTCCAGTGCCCCAGTAAAATTCTAGCGCTGTTCTCGCTGGAAACGGCATTCATAAGCGCATCTCCGTGCCTGCTAGTCATGACTCGAACCTGTCACTTACCAGCCAATGAAAAACAAACAAGGAAAAAAAGAAAGGGGCCATAATAGCCAATCAGGAAATAGCACCTCTGTAGCTGGGTAAGATTGAACGTAACAACCAATGAAAATCGTTCACATGATTCTTCCGAGTGTTTCGTTGTACAGTGGAAGCCGCTGGAGCTCATCACATCACTTTGAGCACAGAGTAAGTCGTCCCCTGTTTTAATGTTACAACAAATTCACAACTTGTTTGACAGAAAATATGACAATGTTAGAGAATGTTGCCCACATAATTAGCATCTGTTTTTCAATACTTAGCGTCAAATTTGTAGCATAAATTTAGCAACAGTTTACCAGCTTGTGCTCTCTCCCTGACACACACACTCACACCATGCGTAGGCTGCATGCACACATGCGGACAATTAATAATGATTTACGTATACTGTAGAGAGAGTCCTGTAAAAGTAGCCTATACTGTTTGTGAAGCTGTCCTACTGTAAAACTAAACATAGCCTTCTGATAAACTATTCGGAGATGGACATCAGAAAATTCTTCCTGAACAGAGGCAGAAGGAGAGGAACAGAGAGATGAGGAGGACGAGGAGGTATGATAATTGCCCACATTAACAGTAACATTAACATTTATGTTAAAGTGCTGTGATTTGATCAATGGTTTAATGGCAAACTTAAATAAGTGCTGCATTTGCAAATGTAGCCTATGATAATCTACACAGACTTTGTGTTTATAGGCTACATTTGGAAATTATCACCAAAAGTCAGTATGAAGGCTTTAGTAGGCTAAGCTACAAAGAACTGATAAACTGAATAAAAGCAGTGAAAATGCAGAAGACTGCAGTGTTTTATATAAAGTACCCTAATGTGTTGCTGCTAATCTGAAAGTATATTCATATGATGCAAGTAACATTTTGTCATCAGAGTGACATTATGAAAAGGATTGTTAGGTTTTGATAGAGTTTCAATTCGACATAGATGTGAATGGTTTATTTCCCAGTGTTGTGTCTTGTGTGCTTGTGTGTAAAGCACATGAGCCGAGTTTTGCAAAAAGTGTTCAAGCATCTGTAAGAATGTTTGTTCTTTGTGAAAGCTTTTGTTGCAAAAAATGTCAGTTGCAGAAATTCTACTTTTGAGTTTCACAGAAGACTGAGTCTGAGAAAATGACAATAAAAATTAGGCCAACAAACTCAAACACTGCAGTGTTTTATATTGCTTTGAAAGAGTAATTCAAATAGTGCATGTGTGTGTGGTTTTGTTGCAATAATTAATTTTTTTAGAAAGGATTGTTGAGTTTTCACTGATCTGAAGACAGTGTTTGGTTTTGAGCACAGGTACAACTGTTTTGAGGCGATAGTTCAGTTTTGCAGAGGTTGTCAGAGGTTTTGTGAATGTAGTTTTAGATTTGGAGTTTGTGTTTACAGTTTTGACAAAAGGGTGGAAGGTTTCAAAAATGTTTTAAATACTGTAATAAAGTCATTGTACCCCATAGCCTCTTTTTGGTTTACACAATGGCAGTCACATAAATAAGGCGAATGAGTAACCCTGTACAGCCCAGTGGAGTTGCCTGGAGAGGGTGCAGGAGTTATTTTTTTCTTCTGGAGATTTTCACTGCTGATGATTCAGTTGTATACTACTTACCAGACTGAGGAAAGACAAGGCTGCACCGAGATTCACAACTGTCAGCAGGACACTGAATTTGCCAGCCTGTGGGGAGAAATGCAGTGGCAGTTTGAGTGGCTAGAATTTAGTTGGGCGGGAGAATGTCATGTTGTTAGAGAGGGTGGCCTCAGTTCTGGAGGTACCCACCGTGCCAAAGACAATCACATCAAAACGTATTCCAAATCCTTTGATTAATGTTCTGGACTGTATGCTTCCATTGTTGGAGTATTTTGCAAATCTGTCAAAGAAAGGCAAGGTTGAGAATAGAGAGCAATTTTTGAGAATATATTTTCAGAATAGAAAGCAAATTCAGTTACTTTACTTTACAGTGGGAATTAACAGGAAACATTTTTTTAGCAGTATTACAGTAATGGACCACAAAGAATATTCAGTTGGCTGGTAGCCAATGACTACAGCCAATGGCTACATCACATGAAACACTGAAATGCACCTACAAAAAAGCTGCGGTCTTTGCCCATATATAGCGAGATCTGGTCTCATGCAATTTTTCCTATGGGAAAATAACATGGGGATTTTGTATAATAATAACTCTCGCAGTGACAAAGAAGTGTGAAAGGCTGATGTTTTGCCCTATACACACTTTTGCCAGCTGACTTTGAGTGGGTTTTGTGATCTTTGGTACATGAAGACGACGAAAGAGTCGTCACCGCAAGAGTTTGACAGGCGTGATTATTCAATATCCCCACATTTCAATGCCTTAAATGGGCAAGGATGGCAGCTGTTTTTGTAGGCAAATGTCAGAGGTCTATTGAGCTGTGCTATTTCTGCAGTTCTAAACTACATCTTCAGGGCATTGCGGATCCTGGCAGTTAGTCACATAGACAAGGAGAACTGGCGTGCTTTGTACCATATAGACATCTTGTCTTTCACCTGAAGTTGAAGCCAGGGGCTGTGTTGTGGGTGCTTTTGTCCATCCTGACGAAGCTGTATTTGGGAACACAATCTTTCTCTGGCCAGTCCAGGTCACAGCTCCAGTCAATCAGAATGGCCATGACGCCACCCTTCACCATGAGAAACAACCGAAGGAAGGAGGAAAATCACTGGTCCTCCTAACTACTGCAGTCACAACCTTTAAAGGCTAAGAGTTTAATCCGAAACCCTGAGAACTCCTTGGCTCATCTCCACAGAATGGCTCAACATTTTACTCCAAATTCCCCTACCCAAAACAGTAAAAAAAAACTATCTGCCAACAAACATAATCTATGGCCTTTTGGGCCCCCAACGTCGACTTCAAGGGGCTGCCTGGAAGGCGCTAGGGTAGGGTTAGTCAAGGGTTATGGTTAGGGTTAAGGTTAGGTGCCTTGAAGTTGATGGTGGCAACGCTGCCTTGAAGTCGACGGTATGGGCCCAAAAGACCATCAAGCCACAAACATTTTCCTTTTAGATGTAATTCAAGAGCATTATAGACATGCTCATATGACAGAGAGGGACACTGATCTTCTATCTGCACATGTCAGGCAGTTTTACAATACAAAGAAAGCCATATATGTCCTGGCACTGATTCAAACAGTAAAGAGAGAGAGTGTGAGTGCTTGTGTTTGCGCAAGAATATGTGTACATTTGTATTGCCAATTGGGTGGGTAAATGTTTATGTGTTAGTAGTGCCTCATTTTGCCAAATTAATTTCCTATATTTTTGAGAGGCCTTAAATGTTTTCTAAATTGAACATTTCACAAATAAATCATATGTCAAAAAAAGGTGATAATCTGACTTTTTCTGCCATGGTGGGGAAGTCTGCACCCGCCTCGTGGACCATATCCCCCAGCCTGAAGATGGGACAGTGAGGGTCCGTGGTGCTGTGGTATCTGCAGGTCTTGAGGTACCCTTTGCTGATGTTGGCCAAGATGTTTTTCCTGAGTGAAGGAAAACTGGTTAAACATATGACAATTATTAGGACACCTTATAAATGTGGTTATATTGAAAATATTAGTAATTTGTGATTCTCCAATATAAATACTGGTAATATTTACATATTAATCAATTATATGCAGCTTCCTGGTTTTCTTTGGTGATCTTTATTATTTGTGTGAAGCAACATTTGATGATCTTAAATAAAAAACTAAACTCTGGTAAAGATTGTGTAGCATAATGTCTCATACATGTCTCAGCACTATGCATATTGGAAATTTGTGAATAACGGAGGGTGAACTCACTTGCTGAACCCAAATTTGGGGTAACGCACGCTGTTCTTAATCATCACTGTGAAATTCTCTGCTTTCAACAGCAATGCAGGTCTGAACAGACACACACACACACACACACACACACACACACACACACACACACTTTCTAATTAGCTCAGTACAGGTAGAGAGCTCACAGATTATTTAATTTGTTTAGTTTTGTGTTATTTTTTTAATGTATGGAGGGAGCAGTCCTACTTTGGCAAGTTAGAGTCGTCCTCGTGGGGGCACCAGGCGAGCACCTGGCATGTCTTCACCGAGGCGGAGTAGTTCACACACCGGCCAGTCTGAACGCCTACACAGGAGATGGGGTCAACGAGGCTTGCTACTACAGACCTGTTGCTGCATGCGCTGTTAGGGAACTGGGAGGATCTCTACTAAAGACCTGCTGCTGTGCTGTTAGGGAACTGAGGATCTCTATACTAAGGACCTGACTCTGTGCTGTGCTGTGCTGTTAAACACATACATAATTATGACAATAAACACAGAACATGCATGTAGCAGTCGGTCTATACAGAGCAGAATCTATTACTACCATTGCCTTGGAGAGGACTGCGACCTTCAGAGCAGTCGTCATCAGACTCACAGATAGATGAGGGGTGTGGAACCTAAACGCCACAGAAAGAAGAGAAAAGGGTCACTTAATCTTACATGCTCTGCAGAACCCTGTTTACTGTCCCTGTCTGTCATATGAGCATGTCTATTTAGAACTTACATGCAGTGAAGATAATCCTTACTATAAAACTGTTCAAAACAATTCTGCAGTCTAAAATGGAAGTTTTAGGAAGTAGCTTAAGTTCTGGTGAAATGTCATTGCTGATTTAAACACACATTACCTCAGGACAAGCCTGTTGAATTTGGCCTGGAGTAGGAATGATGTTGGTGAGCACAAAGAAAGAATCATCCCCCTATTCAACAGAAGCAGTGCATTAATGAGAAGTAGATCTTAGAGAAGACATAGCGTAGGAGTACACTCTTAAATCAAATGTGTTGGAAATAACACAACTTGTGTTGTTTTTAACACGTCTCTATGTCCAGATAGGGACAACACAGTTTTGTGTTGTTAACACATTTGTTTTAAGAGTGTTCTATTGTTAGGATGAGGCGGTGGAGGTGAAGATGTACCTGAGGAGGGATGACGTACTCGGTCACATCCCAGACGTGGAGGCCCAGGGCAGAGGTGTTGGTGGCCGCGTAGCCCTTCACTTTAGTGGTCGCAGAGCTGATGACCGCCTCCGTTTCCTGGTAACCTTTCTGCACCAGACACACATACCTGGCAGGAAGGAACCCAAACACCCTGCTGATAAGGATCTACGTTTTTTTGTTGTGTGAAGAACAGTGTGTGTCGTTGTGTACGGATCCCTTTGCAGATTTGCACTGTTGTATCCTGCACCCTTTCAAAATGGCAAACTCAACCCTGCTTTAATTTCACCATACATTACAATTAGCACTTAATAATTACACAACTATTAACTATTACTAAAGACAAAATGACAAAAACTAATACAAGATAATGAAAATGTATAAAGGAATACAATTTGGTCACACTTCTACCTTACTACATGAGAGTATTATGTTGTTATGTATTATGTCACATTTTCACACTGCATCAAACTCTTGTTGAAGTTGCAAAAAACTTACCCAATTACATAAGCAATGATCAGAAACTGGATAAATCTGAAGATTGACCCTACTCCCTTGTTGTAGATAACAATAGTTTTGGGTGTTTCATAGTCAAAAAAGCAGTGGAGAAAGCTGCTCCAACAGCGTGCTGCCATGATCGCACCACTAACACCTCTTAGTAAAACGACAGTTAGACTGATGCCCCAATGCAGCAGGTGTGGGCATTTGCATGGTGTGTTTACTTAGAGAAGATACCATCACCTTTTATTGGCGTTATGGATGTTACAAAAATTTAATTTTCCATGGAATTGCCCCTCAGTAAAATTCCCCAGCAGATAGAAACAAAACCATATACCAAAAGGAAACCTTTGGGTCATTGCAGTACTGTCATCTTTGTTTGATCTAACAGGAAGATGACAGCCAGCTTATCTCCTTTCAACAAAACAGTCAGATAAAGTGAGGTTTTAGCCTCCAAGCTTCAGGTTTTAATGAAAATAGAATAAAATTACAAACAAACATTACAAAACATAAGTATTCCAAATATACAACATAATACAAAAGATGAAAAAGGACTGTTTCACTGAGTCAACATGGGAATTCAATGAATGGACTGATCCAGTGATCTAACACATATAAGGCAGCATGGCGAATGGCGTTCACAAGGCAAGTAAGCTATTGTCAAAAAATACTATTGTGTCATTAAGAGAATAAACAATTAATATAATTAATTGCACACAATGCACAGAAAAGGGAAAACCAAGCACACAGAGTTGCTCACCACAGCCACAGGCACTCTATTAAATACAATGCAAGTCAGTGGATGAGTGTCGTCACTTAGATATGATTAAAAATCAACAAATATTCAATATGCTCCGGAGTTATACTTTCTTACCGATTTTAATCTAAAGTTGAACTTTATACAATCCAATAGGGTCCATACTGGGTTCAAAACATGCATTTTCTGAACACCCTTTGCCGGTCCTCATTACACTAGCAGATCGTTTTAGAAACTTGTTGCTGTAAAGTAAGGCCACTTTATTATTGGTGCACTGCACAAGGCCATATAAATGTATAAAATAGTTTTTAATTCAGTCACATGCGGTTCTTTGACTCCACCCAGTAGCATACATATGGGAGAGTTAACTGTAAATGTATGCCAGTAATGTTGTAAGATATGGTCAAACACCTTCATTCAGTGTCTTATCCAAACTCCATAGCAGTTTCACCTCCAGTAAAGGCTGACGTGTACTTCTGCAGAGGCCGCCTTGTTGTACGCCAGCTGTCTATGGAACAATATTAGCAGCATGCAAAGCCTACAGTAATCGCTGCGTTTTCATAGCCGGTTCACTTCTCTATCAAAATAGCAGTTACTAACCAAGTGTTAAGGCTGGCACAGAGTGGCAAATGTTATGGCTGGCACAGAGTGCTAAATCAAGTTTATGATTCCTATTTGGAGCCTGCTATCTCTGCCATTATGTTACCGAGACTCTCTGAAAGGTCCTGAGAAGGGAGAGCTGAGAGCTTGCACATTACTTTTATAACTTTTGCTGCTGTATGTAGTAACTGAGCCAATGTGTTGTGTTTTTGGTGTATTTGATTGAAGTGTGTTTTTTGTTGATTTGATTTCTTCAGTGGATTTCACAATGGATCCATCTTTTATTTGTTGTGAATGTGAAAACTAATAAATATATTGTTTAAAAACAAATAGCAGTTGCTACCTAGTCTAATATGTCATTGCTGGTAATCAAATAAGCTATAGTTTGCTGAAGCATGAATTGGAACTTCTCTAAAAGACTAAAAGAACGTTTTATCAGTCAGACTCCTGTAGTTCTAATCCCAGAGAACAATTTACTCACATTCAAATTTGTCCCTTTGTATCAAAGTGTCTGCTAAAAGAATCGTTTTTTTAATGTGGATGAAAATACCTCATACCTATAGTACACCATGCACAGACTCTGTATACTTTGGCCTTAAAAGTTCAACAGGAAAACTCTGGGGCACTCACGCACACACGCACGCAAGCATGCACGCAAGCACACACACACACACACTCACAGTGAACACAGTTTCTGCTCGGCATCACACTTTGTCTTTGTTCAGATTGATTAATTCAGATCAGTATTTTTGGGTCATTTCAAAGTCTGAGATTCGCATATGAAGGAGGAAACAACTGTGTTTCCTTATTCAACAAAGGCAAGGTAAAAACGTTTTTCCATTCTATGTCTGCTTTAACTTTATCAAGGCAAGTGAGGTTAGTGCAACCTGAGCACCATCTTGTGCCCTTCTAGTGCTAACCAACTGCTGGTTTAAAGGGGACGGCTGAGTGTGAGGCCCTCGTAGCGGCCGTCCGGGCTGGGGAACTCTGCTCTGACCCTGGCCACGCAGCAGCGAGGCATGACTGGCATGGCGTCCTGGGGCAGAGCTCCTCCAAAGCGCCAGCCGATGAACTGGGCACAGGCCCCGCGGCGCAGGTGGGCCTCCTCGTGCAGCTCCGCCAGGGGGCTCTGGTAGAGCAGCAGGGTCTCCAGGGTGGAGCGCCTCAGCACCAGGGCGGGGAAGAGGGGGGAGGAGGTGAGGCAGCGCCCCGGCTCCCGTCTGCAGCACAGCTGCTCCTCCAGCTGGCACGACGGGGGGCAGCAGCCACACTGGCACCACGGGGGGCGGCTGTCCTGGGGTAGCTCCACCAGCGGAGTGCCTACGCTCTGCCCCCCGTCCCCCTCATCCTCGGCTTTGGGCTCTGCCGGCCCGTTCTGGGCAGCCAGGTCTGGTCTAGCTGCAGGCTGCAGCGCACTGACCAAGGCCCTGAAGCATGTGGAGTCATCCTGTGAGCGACCACAACCACAGCTAGTCAGGAACATATTACAGTCGTATCCTTTTACTCCGCACCGTCATAAATTTAGTTTATGCTTACCTTCCGCGGGTGAAATGAGATGGGTTTTACTGCCTGCAAACTCTTCTTTTTGGACCTCTTCAGCAACCGTACTTTGTCCTCATCCACAAACGAGATACAGAGCAAACACTGTGGGAAGACATGAAGCATTGTTCAGCAGCCAGAGTACATTTACAACCCACTACTACACAGCCACCATGCAAATGTGAGTGTGAGAGAAAGTATGTGTATGTGAGAGTGAGTGCATATGCCTATGTGTATTGGGTGTGTCTGCGTGTGAGTGATAGCGTACGCATCTGTTTATTGGGTGTATCTATGCCTCTGTGTGTGTGTGTGTGTGTGTGTGTGTGTGAGTGAGACGCCTGTTTGTATGGGATGTATGTGTGTGTCTGTCTGTGTGTGTGTGTTTGTGTGTGTGTGTGTGTGTGTGTGTTTGTGCGTGTGTGCGTGCATGCGTGTGTGTCGTTAGGGCTTTGACTCCGAACTTCAGAAATCGGTGCCTTTTCAACTTTTTTCAACTCATTTTTTTCATTGCCCATTTAATTAACACATCTTAACATGACAAGAAATTGTGTTGGGCCATCTCAAGCTATGCATTTATTTTTTACCATTCACTTATTACATAGAATATTGTAGGATAGTAACAGGACTGATGGTAACAGGACTGATGATTTCATGGTAAATTGCTCCTTTCTAGCTAACAGGTCAAGGTTAGGGAGGCACATGGGATGTAATCTGAAAGGTTATTACTTCTAGATATAGGTAATATCAGTATTGATAAATAATTGTTTATATATACACTTTAAAAAATGGTAACAGGACTGATGTTGTATGCTCGCCCCTCTCTCACAACCCTGATAAAACATGAAAAATAGGACATTTAAGAAGAGAGAAAGTTACCCTTTCTTACACTGTGGAATCTGCTTCTTCTAAATTATGTCACTTCCTTGAAATTATGTCACTTCTAGTTTGTACCATTATTTTATAAGGGGTTTTAGTGAAAGTAACAGGACTGAGATGAAATTAAGGGACAATGATAAATGACTTATATTTTCTAAGAAAACATATTGATTTATGTGAAAATCATTGCTTAACAATGAGATTACACTTAGGACAATATAAAACTGTGAACATTGTATACTTTAACCAACATTTTACAACTGAGAAGTGCTGTTGAAAAAGAAAAAACATAGCGTGGGACACGCCAAAATCCTTACCCATAGCAAATATTTATGTGATTTTAATCATTTTAACTTGTATTTTATTGGGTTTACTTGGTCTTATATTTATGCATATGATCTATAGTAACATTACGTTTTTTTAAATTACACATGTATTTGTTGTTAAAGCAACTTTAGAACTGATTATATGTTGTGGGACGCAAAAGGCACCGATTCGGTGGAATGACCCCGAATATAATTCGATTCTTTTAAAAATTAAAGATATTCGAACGAATTTTAGGGATCTCTTAATATTCGAACCTGTAGCCTATGGAGATCATTTCTATAAATGTATTTGGTTGTAAACGTTGTTTTCAATTCAGATTCCGAGGTTTTTTTCACGCCTGGTGAAGTAAAATCGCGAGCTCATTAGCAAGGCTATTATTGGTCATCTGGGCTCCTGTAGGTGATGTTAGCATCCTGGCTGATTCGCGCTTAGTGAGCTCACACATAGACATAATAGACACTTTTATTTTAAACTTTCCTCTGATTTTAATCACCTAAGTTATCAATCATAGCAAACAGGGAAAATAAATGGCAACACAATCATGAAAAACACTCAAATAAATAAATGTGCAGATAAGTCTGAATGAAAAGCAGCACTGGTTGAAGCCTGGAAATATTGTAAACAAAGTAACGTTAGCTTAATTTGCTAGTTTATCATAGTCTGGTTAGACTGTTCAGTTTCCCTACTTGTGTTTAAGTTTCAAATGAATACTTTTTCTCCTTGGGACAGGCCCGTTTAAGTCTTGGAAAATACTTTTCCATCGGGATTGAGATGATTAGAACTTAGCAGTCAATTTGAATGCAACAGTTTTGAACAAATTCGTGCAGCGTTCTAATGATGCTAACGGGATTTAAAGGCAATTTAGCCAGTCGTCTTGCACGATTAATGTTTGGATTACGTGTGCATGCTGATGAGGGATGCGCCTGTTGAGAGGGAGAGAGAGAGAGTGCACGGGGCAAGGAGAGTCTGTGTTGAGGTAGGCCTACTTCTGCCTACTCTGGTAGAGTTTGACATACTACAATGCAAGATATATTTAGCCTATTTATTTATGGACAACGTAAGGCAGGAGGTGTGTGTTGCTTTTAATTATGAATGTTCTATCGAACGTATTTTTTATTGATATCGATTACATGTCTATTGCGATACATATCGCTATCGTTTTATCGCCCTGCCTTATGCTCAATAATAACAATTTTAACACACGCATAAATACTCAGCCTTTCATGCACGTAGTCTATTCACCCCTTGCAGAAACGTGACTTAAGTCACGTGACGGCTCCATGCTGGACGGCAAATTACGTTATGTCATAACGATTATGATGAACTGAACACCATTACTATAACATCTTTGTAGTTCAATGTATTGCTGTTTGGGGTCTGATAGTCAAGGAAAGATGCCAGTGGTGTTGTTAGATGAAATGGGTCATGATCGCAAATGTAAAGTTATTAAAACTGGTGGTAACAGCAAGTGGAGATAACGTTATAGATAGGTCATAACGTTAGGCTACTGTAATTAACATTATGGTAAATGAACACCCATAAGTATTTCTAGACTAAAATATTGCAAAGCGATTTGGTTACTTTATTTGTCTTGCTTTTATCAGTTGTAACATAGTCAAAACGTTAAGAATGTCATAACAGAACATGAAATAATAACTTAGCTGCCACACTTAGAAGCTAGCTATTCTAGCTAACGTTTATCGTAGCTCATAGTGCTAGGGCTAATGTAACTCGTCAGTTTGTACGTTGCCCAGCGAATAAACTTACTTCTTAGGCCTACATGTCTTAAGTTAAAGAATTGAAAGAAATAGGAAATAAAAAAACTTGAACGGTATTATCTGTTTACATTCAGATCTTGCCAAAGACTTTGCCTAAGTGCTATCTGCCGTCCTGTTCAGTCTATGGTTGCTATAGCAACCGCTGCTGTGCTTCATACACTGAGGAGATAAGCATGCAATTGTGGTTGAAATACTCCCGAAACACAAAGAAAACAAACCAAAATATATCTATGCAAGAACATGGGATGTTGTTGTATTCCAAACAATAAGCCAACAGTCGTGGAAGGGCATTACTACGGTTAAATCTCACTATAATCTCCTAGCTGTGCGATATGTCCCATTACAACCCATTGATTTGATTCGTGTTCTTGCCGTCCACTAGGCTATTTTGCTGTGGCGCGAACAAAACGTGACGTCACTTGCAAGGGGTCAATTGACATTGACTGATACACTGCCCTCTGGTGGACAGAACATATAGAACTTAAGTTTGATACCAATATCGGCCTTACTGAAGACATTTAATTGTTAAAATATTATTAATACATATTCGAATTTTAATATGAATAAACAAACACACTTCGAATAGGATTTTTGGGCAAAAGTCAAAGCCCTAATATACGTTATGTGTGCGTGTGTGTTTATATATTATGTGTGCGTGTGTGTGTATGGGGTGTGTGTTGGGTGTGTCTGTGTATGTGTGTATATGCGTTATGTTTGCGCATGTGTGTGTATGGGGTGTGTGTGACTGAGTGAGTGTGTGTATGCCTGTGAGTACATGAGTAGTTTGTTCGCTATCATTGAAAGTGAAAGTAAGCAAGTAATAGGCTACGTTTCAATGCAACATCTGAAACGTTCAAGTTCTATTTGTGTGGATTTTGGGTAGTGTAGTACTTCTGTGTGAAATCTGGAATACATTTTTTTTGTCTCAAAACAAAGTTGATGCCCCATTAACTTTTGGTGTCTATATGAGCATATACAATCGCTTAATCATGGCGTAGCTGGTTTTGATTATATCGTGGACGCTTACAATTTGGGGGCAGCCGTGGCCTACTGGTTAGCGCTTCGGACTTGTAACCGGAGGGTTGCCGGTTCGAACCCCGACCAGTAGGCACGGCTGAAGTACCCTTGAGCAAGGCACCTAACGCCTCACTGCTCCCCGAGCGTTGCAGCTCACTGCGTCGGGATTAGTGTGTGCTTCACCTCACTGTGTGCTGAGTGTGTTTCACTAATTCACGGATTGGGATAAATGCAGAGACCAAATTTCCCTCACGGGATCAAAAGAGTATATATACCTATATATCCAGTTCTCAATGGAGAAAATTAATGGAGGTGGGCGCGACTGTTGAGCTCTATAGCATCTCTCAAACATATGGCAAACCGTTTTGACGTGACAGACAGAAGTAGCCTATTCTTGCAGTTAATAAGCATCCTTATTCCACACGCCAAAGTGGCGCAGTACCTGCCATAATTTAGCCACCAATACAACGTCTGTGTGTTTGGAGTGTTTGTGCGTTTGTAATATCTTTCACCTCCTGTTGATCCTGAACTGACTCAAACTTCCTCTCTGAGTACTTTCTGGCCTCTCTGGAGTAGCATCTGGACCCGATGAGCCAGTCTAGGAATA
This sequence comes from Alosa alosa, assembly GCF_017589495.1. Taxonomy (NCBI): domain Eukaryota; kingdom Metazoa; phylum Chordata; class Actinopteri; order Clupeiformes; family Clupeidae; genus Alosa; species Alosa alosa. Next base: position 27,871,925 of record NC_063193.1, read on the forward strand.
CAGTTGTCTGGCACAAACACAACCGGTATCAACCAGTCAAATACATACGGCACAAACACAACCGGTGACAACCAGTCAAATACATACGGTACAAACACACGCAGTCACCAGGGTTCCTACGCAGTATGGAAAACCTGGAAAAGTATGGAATTTGATTTTAGTAATTTCCAGGTCTGGATAAGTATGGAAAAAAGAAACAAGGGTATGGAGAAATATTTGTGTTTCCAGACTATTGCATTTGCAGTACTAATCACTTCACTCAGGTCATAATGAACCATTCCTACTGTTGTGTAGCTTAACTGTCAGTCTCCATTGTCAAGATACAACTATGATACAACTAAGATACAACTAAAAATGACCCAGCTAAATGGACGAATATTAAGTGTAATTTTTTAATTCACTTCAGTTGTCCATACCTTTGTTTTCACCGAGTTATCCCAAACCAGAAGTGGCCACAATGTCGAGAATATGGTCAGAAAAATCTACCGAGAAGTTTGGAAATTTGAGTATGGAAAAAGTATGGAATGCATTTGAAATGCAAAATGTGTAGGAACCCTGAGTCACATACATGCAGCACAAACACACTCAACCTACAGTAGATTCACACGTTTGCGTTGCGTTACTGCATGCCGGTGGGTTTTCCCGACATACGGGGGTGTGTACTATGGTGCATGCCTTGAAGCGTAACCATAATTTGATTGGCTGGTTCCTTGCGTTGCTGTCTGTTGGTGCAGCAACAGTTTCTCAACTTGTTGACGAAGGCGACGGGAGCAAAGCAACGCATTGGAACCACAATTCACTTTGGCAACAGGATGACGTAAGACCATGTAAAGTGGACGACATGCGTCTCCGGCACTGCATTCAGCGCAAGCGTGTGTGGACACCCTCAGTCACATACATGCAGCACAAACACACCCAGTCACTACAAATGACACAAACACACACAGTAATAGTCAGTCACATACATATGGCAAAACACACCAGTAACAACCAGTCACATACTTGCAGCAAAAACACCCCTAGTTACATACAGATGCCACAAACACAGACAGTAACATACACATGACACAAACACAGTCAGTCACATACAGTACATATGGCAAAACACACCAGTAACAACCAGTCACATACTTGCAGCAAAAACACACCTAGTTACATACAGATGCCACAAACACAGACAGTAACATACACATGGCACAAACACAGACAGTCACATACATACGATACAAACACACCCAGTACATATATACTGTACGGCACAAACACATAGACAAAACCCAACCCATCAGTGAGCAGAATTTAATTTAGTTAATAGTTATACATAAGGGATAATGTATAGAACGGAAAATAAGTCCCGACAGGGCGAACCGGACCCCGACGCGCCAGCAGAGGGGTCTTGTTTCGCCCTGAAGGGACTTATTTTCCCATAATGACCGGCGTTCTATACATTATCCCGCTTACTATACGGCTACTTGCCAAAACGAAAAAATAAACTCCACGATATGTCTCTTTACACTTATTTGTTACCGTTTCATTGTGGCTTTTGCTGTGAAACAAATAGTTCGCAACACACGCTGAACTTGAATCAAACATTCTTTAGAACACAGCTGATCAACCGTCTGCTTTCACTTTTGAATGAAGTTCCAATGCAAGAAGTGACCGGAATATTTGCGGAGTGATATTATCAGCAGCACAAAACCCGTTGCCATTGACAGTGGTAATTATATGTTTGCAGCGGTAATTACAAGAATTTATTTTACCGTAGAACGTTGGGAAATCCCATTCAAGTCAATGGAGCGTTCTACTAGCATTGTGAAGAGCCGTATAATAATGAGTAATAATCAAATCTACCTACCAATGCATAGTATGATAGAGTTGATCCAATATAGATGATAAGCTGTATTATACTGAACTTCCCAGCCTATCAAAAGCACAGAACTAGATCAGTCATTGGTTGCCATGGCCACTGATTCACTGTTATGATGGAAGAACATCAAATATTTTGACATATCTCACCTTGCCAAACACCATGACATCAAACCGGATCCCAAAGGCTTTATACAAAGTCCGGTACTCAATGCCATTCTCTGTGTAGTACCTTGCAAACCTGGTGAAATTGTTTCAGCTCAAGTTATTGTTGCTCTATTAAATAGAGATATGTAACACTCACAATTTCCCATTATGTTTGAAGCACCTGCCTAAAGTTCAGGCCTGGGTACAGGGTTCGATTGCTCTCCTTCTCGTCCAGTCGTCGGAAGGAGTAGCCGGGCAAACACCGCTGGGAGAATCGGTTCAGGTCGCAGTCCCAGTTGATCTGAACCCCAATCACACCACCCTGCGAACACAGAGCCCCACAGGCAGCAGACTGAGCACAGCACCCCTAGCAGGCCAGTCTAACCACACAACTGTACATGCAAATCCAAATTGAACAGAAGTATTTGCGCCCTACTGATAAAAGTATATAGTATAGTATAGTATATATACTTTTTTGATCCCGTGAGGGAAATTTGGTCTCTGCATTTAACCCAATCGGTGAATTAGTGAAACACAAACAGCACACAGTGTACACACAGTGAGGTGAAGCAAAAACTATTACTGTACCTGTTCATTATGAGCAACACTGTAGTGCAGCTTGGTCATAGTGATTGTCCCTAACTCTCCACCTCAAGCTGGTGTGTGGTGAGCATTCTGGCACATTAAGTATAAGTATAAGTACTCTTTTGATCCCGTGAGCGAAATTTGGTCTCTGCATTTATCCCAATCCGTGAATTAGTGAAACACACTCAGCACACAGTGAGGTGAAGCACACACTAATCCCGGCGCAGTGAGCTACCTGCAACAACAGCGGCGCTCGGGGAGCAGTGAAGGGTTAGGTGCCTTGCTCAAGGGCACTTCAGCCGTGCCTACTGGTCGGGTTTAGAACCAGCAACCCTCCGGTTACAAGTCCGGAGCGCTAACCAGTAGGCCACAGCTGCCCCTACATACAGTAATGGCTGCCAGGTGGGTGCTACACATTGGTGGTGGTGGTTAGTGAAGGTCTCCCTTCACTGTGAAGCGCTTTGAGGCTCTATAAATGCAGCTTTGAGGCTCTATAAATGCAATGTGTTGTTGTTGTTGCTGTCTCTTTTCTTCTGTTCTTTCTGTGGCATGACACTCGGTATGATTGTATGTTACTGTTCTGTGGCATTACACTTGGTATAATTTTTAACTATTGTATTCATTTATTTTGTAAGTCGCTTTGGACAAAAGCATCCGCTAAATTTCTTAACCATAACCATGATTGTACTTCCACATGGCTGATACTGATGGAACAGTTTGTGGCCCTCAGGGAGCATTTTCCTTCGTAATAGTGCCCCCTAATGTTAGGACGGGCATAAAGCAGTTTTTTGCCCATGGCCTCTAACCCTCTTGTGGAGCACTGTAGTGTCATCTAGTGCAGTGTTTCCCAAACTTTTTTTCTGGGGACCCACTTTTTAAAAATGACAGACCATCGCGACCCATTTCACTTCAGATCTTACATGCAACATGCATGCAACCATATTGTTTTAGGCCACAGGTTCTCAAACATTTCTTGGGGATATTCTTGCATGCTACGCAGGAGTCGTCACTCTTCAGCATAGTAAGCTGTTCCTGTATTTCTAAAGAGAGATATTGTAGGCTACGTTGCGTTGCAGACAAATGGATCCATAACACCGTTAATTCCTATGTAAACATGTAGCAAATAACTCAAGTCGTTATATTGTAACCTATTTGTGGAGGTTTCTTTATTTGGAAAGTTGAATCCGCATTTCCCTCCGGAGTTAAACGTTTCTTTGTAGGCCATATACCAAGGCTGTGTATTGATGTTGTGACAAGCTATGTTGTAAGAATGTGAAATGAATACATATCACAACAACGGCTTTTGCGCGATAGTCAAAAGATAATGCGCCTTTACAAGAGTTACGAGGTGGGAAACGAGAGGAAATAATGCGTTTAAAATGTTCATTTAAATTGTAGCCTACCTAATATAATGCACTGTTTAGCGTTTTAAATCCGAAATAATAAGGAATGTGATGAGGTTGCTATTAACTTTAAAGAGTGTATCTACAATCGAAACTATCTACAGCCTATGACGCAAATTGAATTGCAATGTCCGGTATACGGATGTCTGCTTTAGTTGACTAGATTTGAATCAGTCAAGTTGAAGAGCTGGTGTCCGTTAATGTTTGTGCAAATAGGCTGATTCATGTCCCTTGCATTTTGCAACTGCGAGGTTCATGGCAAGGGCCCCGCAGAAATGTTTAATTTTGCGAATAAGATGTCCACGATGTCCCCTCTGCGACACGTTCGCCCCCCCAATTTCAGAGCTATTATAAATGCAGAATTGCATTTTGAGGGCCGTGACTGTGGTAAACAAACTATATCCTATTAGAAAACTGATAGCTTTCTTGGCTAAATTGTATAAGTTAGGCCTATTAGACAACATAAATTGTGCTGGCGACCCTAATAAAATCTCCTGCGACCCACCCGTGGGTCGCGACCCAGTCTTTGGGAAACACTGATCTAGTGAATAATGTCACTGGAAAACATCTAGCACTAGTGCCATCTAGTGAACAATGTCACTGGAAAACATCTAGCACTAGTGCCATCTAGTGAATAATGTCACTGGGAAACATCTAGCACTTCACTTTCCAGTGTCTTGAGACATAAAGGTTCAAATTGAGTTAAGAGCAACATTTTTCTCAGTTTTTCTCAATTGCTAAAACACATTTAAAAAAAAAAAAAAAAACTTTCACCCTTTTCTCAAAACTGTAAACACAAATCCCAAATCTCAAACTACACTCACAAAACCAGGTTGGCAAAGGTTTTGTGAATGTAGTTTGAGATTTTGGATTTGTGTTTATAGTTTTGAGAAAAGGGTGGCAGGTTTAAAACATGTGTTTTAGCAATTGTGAAAAACTGTAATGCATACAGCAAAAAACAGAGAAGAAAGTAAATTGGTACCTCGACTGCGATCTCAGTGAATTTCTCTTTTGCTTCAGTCACTATGTCCCCCAAGCGGAATATGGGGCAATAGGGATGGCTTCGTCGGTTAAAGATGCACTTCTTCAGGTAAGTATCGGTCATTTCCGGTAGGATATTCCTTCTGGTGAAAGAGTTATTGAAGAAAGTTATGAGTAACAGCACTTCACTTCAGTATGAGCGAGGTTAAAAGTTTAGGTGTACCCAGTTACCTTATGTAGTTAAAGGCTGGAAATCGGATGTTGTTCTTGATTAGAACTGTGAAGTTTTCTGCTGATGCCAGTAGAGCAGGCCTGCGGAAGTAGGAAGTGCCTCTTAATCACTGACACCCAACACAACACAAAGTCCAATAACACCACCAAGCAACCCAGCCTATAGACCCATAACACCACCAACCAACCAACCCAGCCTATACTCCCATAACAACCAACCAACCCAGCCTATAGACCCATAACACCACCAACCAACCCAGCCTGTAGACCCATAACAACCAACCAACCCAGCCTGCAGACCCATAACAACCAACCAACCCAGCCTGCAGTTCCATAACATAAAACCAACCCAGCCTGCAGTTCCATAACAACCAACCCAGCCTGTGGTGCCATTATAACATAGCCATTAAATTCTGCCTGAAATCTCATACCACTGCATCCCAACTGACCCAAGCACTGGCCTGCCCATCCACACCCTGTGGCTAAAACAGGTCGCGGTTACAGGAGGTCAGACAGGATGCCATGGCCAAGCAGAAGCGCAGTTTCATATCATGTTCAAAGCAAAAGAGGAACTGTCATTTTAAAAGTTCCTCAAACCTGTTGAGATCATTTCACAATACCAATCTTGTATGATTACAAAACAGAATGTCAGAAAAAAATCAGTGCTGTCTGTTTTCCTGCCCAGACTTCCACTCATTGTTAAGGTCAGCTGAGTTGTGAGGCAGAGAATTCAGTTGTTAAGTCTGACATTACATGTTGTTTCCGGATGCATCTTTCCACACTCTTGGATAGTCTCTGTGTGTGTGTGTCTGTGTTGTGTGCCTAAAAAGTGCCTAGGGTTTAATCTTAACAAACTCAGATGAATATTCTTATTTGACAACAAGATATAACACTTGTGCATTATGGTTTATTTGTGTTTCTAACTTTTGCTGTCGTTAGGTTATCTAAAGAAAGTCACTCTTAAGCAGACCCCTGACAACCGTGTGTTTTGACCAAGCTGAGAGGAATGACAGCTGTGGAATCACAGTGTGTCGACAGGGTTAACTGCACCTTGGTGGTGGAGTCCTCTTCTCAATGGGGCACCACGCTGCCACCTCACAGGTCTTCCTGGTGACATCAAATTTTACACATACACCTGTCTGAACACCTGTGTGGAAAAGGCAACAGCACAGACAAATCAAGTTGGAACAAAACACAGACAACATATGGAGAGTATGTGTGTGTGCTGGCTGATTTAGTTGCAGCTGAGACACATTGAGTGTCTGTGTGTGTGTGTGTGTATGCGCAGTTGTGTATTGGTCCAGCCTGGATGGCACTTTGGAGCTGCCTCTCACTGGAGGACTGGCGGGTCCGTACCGTGGCTGTGCTGGTCCCAGTAGCCCTTCTCACAGTCTTTCTCTGAGCGGCATGGCCTCCCAGTCTGAGGCGTCTGAGGGGTCACAAGCACAAACAACTTGGGTAAATGACCACTGTGCAGGGTTAGTGTTAGCTTAAACTGTGTAGGTAAATGACCACTGTACAGGGTTAGTGTTAGCTTAAACTGCGTGGGCAAATGATCACTGTACAGGGTTAGTGTTAGCTTAAACTGCATGGGCAAATGATCACTCTACAGGGTTAGTGTTAGCTTAAACTGTGTGGGCAAATGACCACTGGACAGGCCTACCCCTGTGTTAGGGTTAGCTTACCTCTGGGCATTTGCCTTGCTTCTGTTGCTTTGTGGCAATGAAATTGGTGACCACAAAGAAAGAGTTCTTCCCCTAGAATTGATGGCTTTCATTAGAACTTGTATGTGATTGTGATTCAAAAGAGAATGAGTAGAGGACGCAGGCTTACCTGGGAAAGGCCACTATGGTCCACTACGTCCCACACCACGTCACCAACCTCAGGCATGTTGGTCAACCCCACCCCTTTGACCTTTGTGGTGACTGAGCTGATGACCAAGTCATACGCCTGATATTCCTTATTCCAAAACAGCATGATGCTGCAATATGAATGGACACTAGTAAACAGCATGATGCTACAATATGAATGGACACTAGTAAACAGCATGATGCAATATGAATGGACACTAGTAAACAGCATGATGCTGCAATGGACAGTAGTAAACAGCATGATGCTACAATGGACACTAGTAAACAGCATGATGCTACTATATTAATGGACACTAGTAAACAGCATGATGCAATATGAATGGACACTAGTAAACAGCATGATGCTACAATGGGCACTAGAGACTATCTGAGACTAATGGGCAGCCAGGAGAATAGTGACATCACGTCACGTCCACCAGTGCTACTAGGCTGGGGCGCAATGTCGGCGGACTATCTCGAAAATGTCCCTGACTGCAAATACATAGGCTACAGGAGTGGAGTGGGTGTGAGTTCCAACACACACACACACAAAGAGGAGAGATAGAGAGAGAGAGAGCGCAAGTGCATCTGCCAAGGCAATGTTACACTAACACTCTTGAAAAAAACTGTTCAAACCAATGCTATTGTTCTCTGTTGTTTTTTCATGTTTTGGATAGGCTTATAGCCTATGCTGCTTCCATAATGACAGACAGCGGCGGCAACGCTGCAGTGGGATTCTTCGCGAGGAGGGTTTACCAACGGTGTAGTTTACGCACTAAGTGACAGTAGCCTAACATTGGCTACAATAAAGCGTAAGCTGATTATTTCCATATGAACTGCACTTTACGAATTTACATGATTCATTTCTGCAGTCAAAGTAGACTAATGCGTGGGCGTTAGTCAAGATCGCATAAATACTTCACAGACTTACCAAATAAACATCAAAATAATTCCGTTAGACATCCATTTCATCGAACCGAGTTTAACACTTTTTATTTTGACGAGTTTATGTGTCTCATATTCGCAAAAATTGAGTAGACTGCAAGGCATGTTTGGGCGGAGGAAGGAGCTCTGTCTCTCTCAAGACTGTAGGCTATCTCTTCTCCGGACATGTCACATGGTCCGGCCATTTGCCCAGTAGTTCTTTTAGCCTCCTCACAGTTGGTCCACCAATTGATGTCTAGAAATTCGCACTCATTGTCTCTGGCCGGAAATCAAGGGATTATATGTTCTAATATTTCCATCTCCTGTAGTTTGAAGCACTGTGTTCTTAATTGAAAATACAGTAGGCCTATCAAATATGAAAAGAGTCCACCGCAAAACACTCATCTCCTGTTTCTACCACAAAACCTTTTGCACCCTGTAGGAGAGACTAATGAAATTACCTGTCCAATGCATGCTTACAGTAACAGTCTGATGAATGAGAGACCATGGAAGAGCCATAGATCCACTATTCAGAAAATGTCTGGATTATTTACATTAAATTCTGCAAAATGTTCACTGATGGGCAACAGCAATGAAATGGCAATTTTCTTAAATTGCTTTAATATTTTACCTACATGACTGTTTTTATTGTCTTTCACCTATAGCCTAGTAGGCAATTGTGTAAATGGAAAAAGGCTTAGGCCACAATTGGCTTTAGCAATGTTAAAAGGACAAGATAGCCTATTTATACTCATACATGTGCGTAGGGTTACCACACGTTCTGGTTTTCCAGGGATTGTTCTCTTTTTTAAATGTCTGTCCCGGAAAATTGATAATCTTTCCGGGACACCAAATGTCCTGTTTTTTGGTGCAAAGGGACTTCTATTTTTTTTAAGTATTCCGTAGTTTCACTTTCAATAAAACCTACGTTCCGCTCCTGCAATCCTACTATTTTTCTTAAGTTATCTTGATTGTATCCTGCTGTCGGAGGCAGGCATGCGCTTATTTGATTGGTTGTAATGCAGACCTGCGAAACGAAAGTTTACCTTAATCAGCATCACCTAACAACTACCGGCCTCGCGCAGCAAGCATGTCGAAGAGAGTGAGTGCGTGCGGGTAGGCAACAGATTGGAGAGGGTAGCCTAGTAAAAAAAAATAAATTTCAGTTCGATTTGGTTTGATAAAATGGGGGGCGAGACGGAGGGGGATTAGGCCTACAATCAAAGTCAGGGCCAGCGGGAAAGAAACAGAGATACACAGTACACAGTCGGCAATGAATGTCCCGGATTTTCACAAATCAAATGTGGCAACCCTATATGTGCACAGTACTGACAAATACAAACAATAAAGGCTAGTTTTTATTCTGATGTCAGTCTTAGGCCACTTTCAGATTGGTTTTAACAATGTTGTCTGGCTAGAGGAAGCTGTTGATGGAGCTGTCGTCCCCACCCCGGTCACTGACCGGTACTCAGGCCTCTGGCTCTGGCTCACCAGTGCTGCTGCTCCACTGGGGCCCAATCCAATGCCATATGCCCAGCCTGCCAGACGCTGCTGGCAGATCCAGCTGTTACGGGGATCTCGGAATCAGCTGCAGGCCTAGTGTTGTACGGGAGCTGCGGGCCTAGTGTTGTACGGGAGCGGCAGGCCTAGCGTTAGGGTAGCTGCAGGCCTAGCGTTAGGGGAGCGGCAGGCCTAGTGTTAGGCTTAGCCTCACTTTAGCTACGGAGTCGATCTCCATCATGTCACTGTCTAGCATCCTTCCGATTCCAAACACACACACATACGACTCCAAACTTTGAATGGGAAACATATCCATTACCTTGTCTTCAGAATCAATCAATGCCATCCACACCTGAGGATTTGAATAATGAAATTTCTGTTTAAACTGAAGCCACGAAGGGGAAATCATGTATTTGCATTTTTAAAGTGTGTGCTTTTATTAACTGTGGCGAAATCAGATTCAGTCAGACTTCTTGATCAGTGATCTGAGACTTAGTTGATACTGTGTTGTTGCCTTGTCATATGAACATCAACCATATTTATTCTTAATTATTCCTAAATGTACTGTATATAATTATGTATTTACAGTATACAGTATATTCTGGTATAACAATGTGGACATCAGAATGGCATTTTTTTTGGCAACCAAAATTACAAATATCAAGCATGACTAAGAAAGATATTAACTGTGAATATGATCTATATTGTCTGTAATAAAACTAAGTAGACATCTAATCAGGGTGTTTACCATACTATGTATTGGGTGATCTCAAGGAAATTAGGTCACTTTAGGTCTTTTTAAAATGCTCCTAAACAGACTTTACTACATCTAAGAATGCAATCCAAGCCATTTCACTTCCACTCTCTGTTGAAAAGAAGCAAAAAGGAAAGCTCAGGAAATGTTATGTATCACATTAGCTCCTTTATCTGTTCTGTATCAGGTAATAAATAGCCAGTGAAATTAAATATGCCTAATTATAGTCCATTAAAAGAAAATTGTATTAATGGCATTTGTGTGAGCTTGCACATGTTGGAAATATACTGTCAAATCAAGTCAAATACATTTGGGACAAGGATGATTGTGTCTTCCTGTGAGCCGAGTAATATGAAGTGAAAACAATCTCCATCCACTTTATCTGTTTCATATTGTTTCCCAAATGTGTTGTATCCACACCAAAACACTGAAACTTCAGAAGTGTCTATTGTTGTTGATGTCTGAAACTTTTGTCTTCATCGTAATAAACGGTTCTCTTTATAGTTTCTGAAACTCTCCATTTCACTAATCCTCAGCATGTGATCTCATCAAAGACTCACACAGAGCAGATGCTGCAGATGTTCTTGCCATCGTGACTAATTTGTGTTTTCAGATTCTCCTGTGGCAACCTGATACCCTCATACTATGGCAGTCTTCTCTAGGATTGGGGTATAGACAGACAATGATTTAAATACATGTAGAACAGCAACCTGCTTGATTTAAATACGTATAGAATAGCAAGCAGACTACTTTAAATATATGGAGGAAGGCCTCCAGACTTATTTAAATACATGGTAAACAGTCAGGGGTCTGTATAAGACGCCAGGCATCCTGTCGACTGTCAGTGTGAGGCTGGACTGAGCCAGTGGTAGGATGGCATCGGGTTCGGACGTCTCAGAGTTGGCCATGATGTCCATGCCGTTGTGGGCAGGGGTGCCGCTGAACATCTACAATCTGCTGCTGACGCTGCTGCAGCTGTGGCGCAGTCGGAAGGCTCCGGTGGTCAACGCTGTGGTCTGCTCCATCTCGCTCAGCAATGTGCTGCTGAGCCTCTCCTGCTTCCTGCTCATGCTGCTGGTGTCCACCAGTGCCATGGCCACCAGAGACGGCCAGATGAACCCCATCTTCAGCGCTGTGCTCTTTCTCTGGCTGGCCAGCTGCTGCGTGAGCTTCTGGTCCATCGCCTGGCTGAACGTGTTTTACTGTGTGAAGGTGGTCAGCTTCTCCATGGAGTGTTTCGGGGCACTGAAGAGGAACATCTCCTCTCTCGTCGGCGCCGCCCTCCTGCTCACCTTCGTTGTCTCTTGCCTCTTGCTCAGCCCCTTTCTGACTCTGCGCCTCGTCATCTACCGGCTGAATGGAACCCATGCCACCAATGCCAGCGGTCCGCAGAATGCCAGTTACTCTGCTGTTATAGACTTTGCCCCCTGGATCAACACGACTCTCTACACCGCCACCTTCATCTGCCTGCTCTGCCCGCTGCCCCTCATGGTGATGCTGCCCACGTCGCTGCGCCTGGTGGTGCACCTGTGCCAGCACACGCTCGCCCTCCGCAAGAATCAGACCCAGTGCCAGAGCTCAGCCTCCTACCTGCAGGTTTGCAAGCTCACCGTGTCTCTGGTGGGCGTCTACATCACCACGCTCCTCATCGTGTCCTTCTTCTTCATCTCCCACCTCCAGGGGGACAAGATCTCCTATCACATCGTCATGGTGGGGTGCACCTTCTACTGCATGAGCACCGCAGGGCTGCTGACCGCTTCCAACAGGCATCTGAAGGACAGACTACGCTGTGGGCCCTGTTGGAAGGACCCTTCAGAACCAGCCAGCAAAGGCCAGAGCAGGGAAACCGTTTTAACATGATGTATGGATGTAGCATAATGTATGGATTTACCAGTAACAGCACAGAACTATTTAATCATTAAGTATTGTGAGTTAAGCAAGTACGGAACCCTAGAGGGGCCATTGCAAGATATTTTTTGGTATATATCTAGACAACGTGCGCTCATTTACCAAATGCTATGCACATTTTACTAAATCATGCGCATGTTTTACTAAATTGTGCACTCATTTAACTAAATTGTGCTCTCAATTTAGTAAATCGTGCGCACGATTTAGTAAAACGTGTGCACGATTTAGTAAATTGTGTGCACGTTATACTAAATAGTGCGCTCATGTTACTAAATTGTGCTCTCATTTAATTGTTGTAAATTGAGCATACAATTTAGTAAAATGTGTGCACAATATAGTAAAACGTGCGCACAATTTACTAAATCTTGCACACGTTTTACTCAATTGAGAGCGTAATTTAGTCAAATGACCATACTATTTAGTAAAATGTGTGCACAATTTAGTAAAACGCGCGCACGATTCAGTAAAATGAGCGCACATTCTCGCGATACACAAAAATATCTTGCAATGACACCTCCTGGGCTCTATAGATAGGTATATTATTGGTATTTATTACATCATATCATTGCTGTGTCAGTTCATTCACCATTTATCAGAATGATTATCAGAATATGTTTCAATTTTGTCAATACCAATAAAGGTTCTTTTATGAAGTGGTGTGGTGTGGTTTAGTATGCATTAGAAACTGTTAGTCCATCATCATGGATGTGGATCTGGGTTCAAGGCTCTAGAGTGGAACAATATCTCTGGCCCTTAATAGACGTTGGTTGGAGATCTACTGCTAACTGTTGAGTGTCGGAAATCTTATTTGAACAGTGGGAGGCGGGAGCATACAGTAGACCTTCACACATCAGCGCTACAAGTCTGCTATGTACAGTAGAAGTGTCCTTGTTGAAGTCTGCTATGTGGCCTTGTTGAGTCGTTTTGGGTGTAAACGTGAGTAAATCTCTTTATCCATACTCTCACAAATCCATATGTCACATTTACAACAGTTTTATGGCCCCAATATCTGTCTTATTGTGTACCGGTATCTTATACAATATCTTTCCTATTGTGAATCTTATACAATATATTTTTTTATATAATGTCTGAAGTAACGTAGTGCGAAGAGCTTCTCACTCTTGAATATATTTTCAAATCAGAGAGCATTAGTCAAACACTAGCTTACCTGTAAATACACCTGCTATGTATAATTTACAGATAACTCTCTAAAAACAAACAATAAAATGGCAAATATTGTGTTGTATATTGTGAAATACAATGTAAATGCTTTGTCTTCACACAGTTTGGCCATTAATTATATTTGCATGCAATAGCATACATATACAGTAAGTATTGTATGTCTTTTGGTTATCTTATGAATTACCTTTACAAGTTCAAAAAAAAAAAGCAGAATAACAGAAATGACAGAAAATATAGCATTTCTGTAGCACACAACAGTGTCAGGCCTTGTGTGGGACTCTTGATCAGTTGAAGAGCTTCTTCAGCCTGGGCTTGAGGAACTCCAGCATGCCTTTGTCCTCCAGTTCCTGTGGCAGGGTGTGAGCATTCATGATGACGTGATGGGCTTCGTCAAACAGAGACTCCCCAAGCTCCTTCTTCACCCTGTCTCTCCACTCACCCAGCAGGGGGCGCCCCTCAAACACGTCTAAGCCTGTGCCAACCGGCTGCTCACACACACGCGCGCACACACACACACACACACACGCACACACACGCGCGCGCGCACACACACACACGCACACGCACGCACGCACGCACACACACACACACATTTTAATGCTTTTATTTGGACCTTAACACAGGGAAAGATTCACATATCCAAACATTGAAGGAAGTATGTTACACACTTAGGCAGGTCTGACACAGACACAGACACACACACACACACACACACACACACACACACACAAACACACAAAAGAAGACATTGACCAGAAAAGAACAAACTATTCACACACAAACTTACAGTGGCAGTGTTTGCCTTGGCTGTGTGTGTGTGTGTGTGTGTGTGTCATTGGAGGAGCAAGGGGGTGGCTTCGGGGGCTCAAGCCCCGAATCTTTTATCAAAAGCCCCGAATCTTTTTTGTAGCCTATGTGTTTTCAATTTCCAACGTTTCTAATTTAACTTCCCCTTGGTTTCTCTATAAATGTTACAAAATGTAGGCTACTATTACTGAGCAAATAGGCTATCCCTTATTTTCAAAGCCCAATAGCCTATTGACAGATAATCTGATTTCCCACATGATGAGTTTAGGCAATCCCAGAGCCGAGATGTAGCGGTTTACGTCATAAACCTGGCAGGAAAGTTCAGAGCGGCGCAGTCAGTTTAAACAGCAAGCCGGTAAGAAAAACTATTGTCAATATATTAGGCAATTAGGCTACTGTACCCGAATACAAAAAATAAACTTCAGAAAGACAGAAAGTTTCTTGTAGCCTACTGTATTCATAGAGTCTCAATGACCGACTCAGTAGATTTACCTGTTGTCAGTTGAGTTTGTTCAATTTATTTATTGTAGGCTAGTAGCCTAGGCAAATATGAAATGGAGATGTAACGTGGCTACCGGCGGGATTTTGAACTTGCATGTTTCATGCATTTTAGGGCAAACAATACCATGAGATTGGCGTGTTCTCTGTTTGAGGAACGTAATCAATTCCGTGCAGCTCAGACACAGAGCATAGGCCTAGGTTAGGCTACTTTCACTTTCTAGAGTGCGCATTAATTACGTAAAATATGCTTCCTTCATACCAAAACAACGATCAAACATTATCAAATGTATCATGACGTGTTGTCACAAAGACTTACTCCAATTAGAAAATCGAAACCAAAATCAGTGTGTACTGTAAGTGTTCAGGGGCGGTGGTAGTGTAGCGGTTAAGGAACTGGGCTAGCGTGCAGTAGCTTGAAAGTTGTCTGACAATGTAATCCCTTGTAATATAGTTGACATTGGCTAAAAATGCGTCAGCCAAATGTAATGTAATGTAATGTTCTCTCATTGACGCCTATAGGCCTATAAGGAAAATGCGATTTCAGTTTGTAAAATGTATCCCCCAACTGAATTAGTTCACCTATGTGAAGCACTGAAGGGGAGAACCCCCATTTTGAAAAATGAACTTTAAGCCCAGAATTAAACTTAGCTTCATGTGTTCCATTGTACATTACAACAAGTGGGTTCACAATGTGGGGCTGTGCTAAACCTGACCATAAGGCTACTTTTGCCAGAGTTCAAAGTAAAAATGTATTGAGACAAGGTAGCATCCCATCAGGGTTATCTCAGCATAGTATACTAGCCTATAATATACAAACCATAACTTATAAAAAACGCTTAATTAACTAAGTGCCTTCTGATCAGATAGGCTATGCCTATAGAGCCCTCTTTAAAGACCAAAAGTACCAGTCAAATATACCTTGAGTCTTACATTTTTAAAGTCTCAATGTGTCCATTAGTTTACACAGAATTCACTAGAAGTCATTATTTAAGGGGTTATTTTTCAAAATGTTTTGCTGGGGGTGCATGCCCACGGACCCCCCTAGCCTTCCTGTGTGTGACACTGGGCTAAGCCCCCAATGTTTCACATGTCTGGCTCCGCCCCTGGTGTGTGTGTGTGTGTTCTGATTAATAGGCAGATGTGTGGAATCCACTGCCATCTTTTCCAGTATAGTATCACACACCCCAACCCCAATACAGAATAGGAGCACTGAGTTTCAATGTATTATTACTTTATCATATTAAATTGAATTAAGAACTTTATTATGGTTATGGTTATGGTTATGGTTGTATTATTTATTATTTTATATTATTTTTGACACTTTTGTCCAAAGCAACTTACAGTACAAGTAAAAACAACATACTAATTGTCAATTTTAAAATGTTGGTAAGACAACATTAAGGAAAATAGCAATAATAAACAATGATGTCAATTATCATTACCCTAATTTATTGCATTGGAAAGTGAATTATGAGAATATGAAGTTTTGGGGACGTTGTACATGTATGATCATGTTTTGCAGAGTTAAGATTCTTTTGTTAAGTTGTTTTCTTGTGTTTTGTCATGGTGTAATCCATTTGATCCTGCTCAGTCTGCTCTCCCCCTCCACTGGAGCAGTGGTAGCTCCCAGTCCCACTGCAGCAGAACTTCCAACTGACTAAATATTAACATTTCCCAAACATCTATCACATTTCTTAATTTGGTCCTCTTGGGCAAGGACTCCAGGGTGTCTATGTACAAGTACACTGTAGATGTTGCATAATGTAGAATGGAATTGTTACACACAGCTGTTCTGGCAGTCCTGTGCTGGAGTGTTGGATGCAACGTGCAAGTGTCAATGTTTTATTCCTGTTTTATTGAGTCTGTTTTAACCTTCTGTTTTATCTGCTGGTTTGGTTCTCTGTCCATAAAAAAACAGTTATCCTTTCCTTAATAAATCAGATTGTCAAAGGTTATTGACATGAATGCCTTTGCTGTTGACATAGCCTAGCTATGAGAGAAGGCATTTTCTGCCTCTGCCACTAACATCTATTTTGCAACATTTTCCATCTTGCAACTAATTTTTGCCGGTGGGTTGCTAAATGTGGCCAATGTTTTTTGGGGTTTGCCGAACAAAAACTTTGAAAACCGTTGATCTAGGGTACCTCTGCTTATAGACTAAGTGATGCCTCCATGACCAAGAGCACTTGCCTGCATCAGTTCCACGATAGCAACCAGGTCAGCCAGGGAAATATCCTGCCCTAGGATGAAGGACCTCTTCTGGAGGAACTTCTCTTCAAATATGGTCAGCGAGCTGGTCAGATCCTCCACCGCTGAGTCCATCCTCTCCTGGTCCACAGGGGCTCCCGTGAGCAGGGGCACCATTGCCTGCAATAGGAGTGTGTGTGTGTGTGTGTGTGTGTGTGTGTGTGGGAGAGAGAGATGGACAACCTGAGCATCAGCAGCTGGGTGAGAGAGAATGAGGGTGACCAAGTATTGACTAAACCAGTGCGGGGAATCAAATAGGCAAATAAATGCATGTTAACAAGATTGCATTTGGCAGCACAAAATTGTGAATACTTGCTGATAAGTAAATTTATCATGATATTGTCTGATGTTTGTTAACATTCTTACCCTGAACCAGAAGATCTTTGAGCCACTCTCCCGGATAGCCTTGTGCTGCCAGGACAGATACTCGTTAACCCGAGCTCTCTTCTGTGGCTCTGCAGGGTACCAGTGATCAGGTGTGCTGAACTTCTCAGCCAGATACATCAGGATGGCTATGCTAGAAGTAGAGGGACACTCCAACTGAAGGCAACTGCTGTCACAAATCTCTCGTGGAATGCAGGTGTAACGCTAACCTGTATTGTATTTTTTGACAGTGAAAGGTGCTCCAAACGATGCCACGCGTTTTTTAGGCTAAAACATTTTATGTCACTTACTACAAACATCACCTAACCAACCGCTAGCTGTCTGTGTCCTGAATACACTGTAAAAAAAAGTGGACAGCCCAGGCTCCAAAAAAAGGCAACAAAAACAACCTGGGCAAACCTAGCCCATAAAAACATAACAAACTGTTCCAGCAAATCACAGACGAGATGCGCGTTTAGGAGAGTTTCAATTGCACGGGAGCAGCATGGGAGGGAGGGGGAGGAAGTAGCGAGCTAGCTCTCTGTTTTGTTTGAAAGTCAACAGAAGTGACGTTACCCAGCATCGCTTAGAGCACCTTGAAGCTCAGCTCAGCTCAGCCCTGCACCTGGCCAGGCTCAAACCTGCAGCACTTTGGGTTTGGGAGGTTAAAACCCACATCTGCTAGCATCATGTAATAAAATAGTAGATATCTAGCGCCCCCTCATGGTTATCTGGCTGGCACCCATATGAATAAATAAGTGAGCTTTACACTGATTGGCTGTCTTGCAACCAAAGGCCACTCACAGCAGGCTTCAGCAACTTCCTCCTGAATCTCCAACTAAAAGTGACAAGTGGCAAGACTCAATGTGGAGGGGGGCGTTGTTCAGAGGGATGGATTCCACAGTATTTGCGTCAGATTCACCCTTTTTTAGTGGTAATTTCAAAGTCTGAGATTTTACGATGGAGAAAACAAGCATGTTTCCCATTCAGGGTAGCTTTGTGGCCATGCACTTAACTCTCCTTATTCAGCAAAGCATTCAAAGTATGACGTAAGGCCGTAATCATAATATACTTTGAGGGGGACACACCCCCAATATTCAACAATGCTCAAAAGTACTCAATTACGTGACCTTGCGTTATAACATACCTTTCAGTGAAGTGTCTGCCTGATAAATATCTAAACGTTAGCCCTGACCTTGCATTAACATACCTCTCAGTGAAAATGAAGTCTCCATCTAATAAATATCTAAACGTTAGCTGTGACCTTGCATTAACATACCTCTCAGTGAGGATGAAGTCTCCATCCTTCAGCACAGGAACCTTGCGCACCATGCTGATCTGGCCGAACTCTTCTCCATACTGCTCACCTGTGCAGGAGTGGAGGAGGCAACAACTTTAGGTTTCTATTACAGGAGCATGCCTATGTTCCCACAGCCCTATGTTTCCTAACCCCTATGTTCTCTAACCCTAACCTGCCCACCCACACCTCAACCCTAACCCTAACCTTAGAAATGTGGGAACACAGGGCTGTGGGAACATAGTGCTGACCCCTTCATTACTGCTAATCTCAAAACAGCCGATAACATAGTCATGTCAGTTCCTAATAATTGCCACAGATCCCCTTTTGCTTTTTCTTGCTTCCCTCCTGTTCTTACAGCTTTATGTCACATAGGTGACACCTCTCTTCCCTGTTTCCTGCTGTTTGCTTGTATTATACTGTTTTGAGGGAGATCTTTGCCAGATGAACAGGTTTAAATGCTCATGTCAGACCATGTGTGCTTCACAGTGCAGCTGAAGAGTTAATGAGTTGCCAAATTCACAGCTGTCTGTCTGCCTCGCTGTCTTATTCTCTATGGGCAACTGAACTCTGTCTGTCTGCCTCGCTGCCTTATTCTCTATGGGCAACTGAACTCTGTCTGCCTCGCTGTTTTATTCTCTACGCAACTGAACTCTGGGAAAGTCCACATTGCGCAATAGAGGTTTCAGCTTGTGGAAGATACGCATGTATGCATAACCAAAAGCTATGAAAACATCTTTTACTCTCACAGTTTGCCGAAGAGTTATAAGGTAACGGAAAAGATGATAACATTTTTACATTGACTGTAGATTATAAGGTAACGGAAAAGATGATACAATTTTTACATTGACTGTAGATTAAAGATAAGATAAAATCAGCAAGTAGCACTACCTGAGGCCAAATCCACCTTCTTGTATTCAAATGGAATGTTGGCTTTCTTGGCAAAGAGGTAGACTGCTCGGCAAGGCTGCGAATGAAGGTCGAGGAACAGTTCCACAGTCATGGTGTCCAACTGTAATGTCTGCCCCTCAGGAAGGCCCATGTTTATACTAGCAGACAAGAACCCCTCCCCCTGGGGTCAATAGTATAATGTTGTGGTGACACTTAGAACTAGGTTAGCCTGTTATGCTGTCTGGTCCACTTAACCATTACTGACAAATGCACGGCCTGATAGAACAACAACAAAAGAAGCGATCAAGTGATGTTCTATTACTATTCACATTTTCCCACATTGTGTTACCCTGACACACACACACACACACACACACACACAAAAACACACACAAAAACACACCCACCCACTCTCTCTCTCTCACACACACACAAACACACACACACAAACTTTCTCTCTCACACACACACACACACACACACACACAAACACACCCACCCACTCTCTCTCTCTCTCTCTCTCTCCCTCACACACACACACACACACACACACACACACACACACACACACACACACACACACACACACACACACTAAAACAGTTGGAGATGGGGTGGGGGGTGGAGAGTCAAACCAAACAAGTTCAAAGTCTCTTTCCAATATTATATGGAAGCTTTATGAAAACTTTACCACAATGAAAATACCTTTTTTTTTTAGCTTGTCCTATCTTTAATGGTCCCTTGGCCTCACTGAACTTTGCTTAAATCATGTGCTGTTTACTAATATCTCTGCCTTTAATCTGTAGACAGGAGCCTGAAAGCCTGATAAAATATCAGCAGCCAAAGTCCACAAACTCTTTCACCTGACAGACATATATGCAGCAGGTCAAACCACCGGACAGTCCATGGGCTCTTTCACCTTGCATTGACAGACATGGTGTGATGCAAGACAGTGAACATATAGTATAGTATAGGCTGGACTTATAGATTCAGTCATAGACTTTAATCTGATTCAAATTCTCAAACTCTAATTCAGCAGAGTATAGGCTAGCCTACTCCTCGTTGTTCTCCATTGAGTGTGTGCACTCACAGAGGCTCAGATGGAGCTATAAACACATTCAGTCAATCAACACTGGGACAGGAGGGTTGCCATTTGATGGGCCGTGGAACTCAAATATCAACAACCTTTCATGGTAACTCCATCTTTCGGAGCTTTACATGGTTAAAGCTGAACTGACACGTAACTGTTAAAAACAGCACTCACTGATGCACTTATTCTTACTGTACTCTACCGTTTTTAAATTGTTCTAAAATTGTTGAGAATTGCTTTAAAACTGTTTACCATGTTGTTAGTCTCTTTGGTTAAAAATGCGTCAGCCAAATGTAATGTAATGTAAAGCGGTCGGATGTCTGTCATGCAGACCGGGAAGAGGTCACTCTACATATCTGTGTAGATTTCAGCAGTGAGGACTACTTGTCATGTACTTACATTCTGAAAGTAAAGTGAGTGGGATTCAGCAGACATGTTTATTCCACAGCAAAAGGGACTCACAGCATTGGGTTTGGAAATCAAAACCAGACTGACCGTTTCTCTGACCACTGCTCCACAGCTCCCCCTTGTGGTTAACGACCTCCATGATTCAGCGCTACAGAAGCAGCTGGGTATTGGGGCAACAGTTTGAGCAAGTTCAATGACTTACATACATTTTTGTCTTTTAATTTAAGTCAATGATATCTAATAAATAACAAAAAACAATAAACTCTCTGTGATATAGAGTAATTCATTGCAAGGGACTAACAACTGTAACATAATGCAACAACACATTACATTTATATATGCTTCACGGTGAAGGGGGAACCTCCCTAACCACCACCAATGAGTAGCACCCACCTGTGGGATGCACGGCAGCCATTATGGACCAGAGCGCTCACCACACACCAGCTTGAGGTGGAGAGTGAGGGACTGAATGAGCCGATTGATACTATGGGGAAAACAGCTCTGGGAACAGTTGGACCCCAAAAAAGTATTAACGGCACATTATTGCATCACAACTTAACAACCGAATAGCCTCTCTGGTCCCCGTAGCGACGGGAGACAGGTGTGGTGAGGCGTTGTTGGGACCTTGATGAGCCTCTCAGAATGCTGGGGGTCTGGATTCCATTTGGGAAAGTATGCAGGCCCTGTTTTACAGTAGGGGATCTGAGCATAGCTGACCAACTTAGGAACAAAGTGGTCTCTTAGCTGGTAGGGTCATCTTCTTTTCTTAATGACTATCAGATCATCTACAACCACAGATGAATTGGGAGACAAATGTATTTCTTCTCTGATTCGTTCTGAATCCAACGCAAAAAAAACTGATTCCCTCCAGTAGTAATTCCCGTGGATTTTTGAATTACTGAGAGCGTGATAGTGATTGATTCATTAAAACTCTATTGGCCGGCTTGGGAAACGGCGAGATTTATGAGAACATCAGGACCAGATGTAACTCAAAACAGACACTGTGTTTTGTGCTAGGAAATGGTTGTAAGTAGTAAGCTGAACGGGGGCATTTCAGTGATTTCCCATGTATAAGCTGCATTGTGTTTCATGATAATTAAAAAAAAAAAATGGTGTATTAACTGCAGTTCCCAATAGCTCAGAATGAATCAGAATCAGATTGTGCTTTATCCATAAAGAAGAATGAAGAAAAGAGATGCATTCCCATGTTAAACTCGCCCCCGTACATTAACCTCATAGCTGAAGACATTTTACGAAATGAATGTATGGTTACACTTTACTTGACAGTGTCGACATAAGAGTGACACTACACTGTCATGAACGTGTCATCAACAAGTCATAAACGTTTATGACATAATGCTTCTGTTATTAAGTAACATTCGTTTTTTTGTCATAACAAGTTAGGGTTAGGATTAGGGTTAAGTTTAGGGTTAGGGTTAGGGTTAGGAAATTAGAAAACATGTTAGGGTTAGGGTTCATATGTCATGACAGTGTCATGTGTTCATAACAGTGTCATGCCACTCTTATGTTGATACTGTCAAGTAAAGTGTTACCGTTTTATCTTACAACCTGCCTTGTTCCATCTACATATCTTTTCAATATCTTCACACACAATAAGGATTACTCCCTTAGGGATGACTCCCTTCAGAGGCATGTCTGAAAAGGGCAATTGATTAGGCCTAAATATATTTAGAAAATGACACATTCAACTTAAGTGCCACTTAAGATCATTTTGAGGTTATTGCTGCCCTCTAATTGTGTCTGTAAAGTGTGGGTCTAAGTTGTGCAGTACACCACATGCAAAGCATCATGAAGTAATCACGCTGTGGAATCTGCTAATGTCACATGGTCATATGTTATGCATTATATGAAACACCAGGTGGTTGCAATGGCATACTGATTACTGACGGGACAGGTTCCAGAACCATTCTAGTTGCAGGATCATTCCATTTCATGCAAGTACTGTACAGCTGGATTTCTCGAAAGCATCCTTGTGAAAACACTATTATTGTTACAACCATGGTTCAATAGTGTTTCTCAACTCCCTCACTGCGACAACAGAACACCAAGCCCAAAACTGCCCCACCATGCCAATTGGCTTGCAACACACACACACACACACACACACACGCACGCACGCACGCACACACACATACACACACACACAAACGCCAGACACACGCAGACACAGTGTCTCCTTTTCGAATGATTTAATTCCAAGTTCGCCACGTGTGTTTATGAGAACAGCTGAACAATTTCATCAAATGGTCATTGTTTCTAAAGGTTGAAGGGGATTCATAACAGCATAAACTACACCAGACATTTAGTTTAGGCGTAATTACAAGAAAGTGAAATTTCTAAGAATTTGAACGGTTACCACAGGAGATGTATTATAGTGTCATGGCTCAAAAATGTAAACGCAATACAGCATTGACAGTGGGCTATTGTTCATGTACCAAAGTGATCCACTAACATCTATGCTTGAAATATATTGTAATACTGTGTTGTAGTGATGTCTGTACAGAATGAAGACGATATACAAAACCTACAAGTAGACAATAGGGCAACACACTTATCCTAAATGTCTTAAGTGTCTCATTATCCTAAAGTGTCTCAGAGTCTATTGCCAGTGTCTATTTCAGAAACTGATAGCCTACTTGTGGCACAATGGTTGAAAACTACAGTATCGTTTGACTTGTTGATCACTGGTGTGCCAAATCATGAGCACATTCTCTGCCTTGCAATCATTTAGCCATTATAAAACACACATTTTGCAAAACGCTAAACACAGCTCTTTATTCAAAACTTAAAACCATGTGCTGGGCGAATCCAAATCAAAACACAGACATATTTTCACGCTTTGAGTCACGGCTGTTTGTTACGTTTCAATGGAAAACAAAGGACTAAATAAGACAACGTTTTGCAATATTCAAATAGCCGATTGTTTGTTATTACTAAAAGCTATAGACTTGATCTTGAACCTGTATCCAATTTGATTTTTTTTTTTTTTTTATATACCTGGGCAGTTCAAGCGTTATGGATTGGACTCATATTGGTAAACAAAATGCCTTAGGAGTGGGCTTAAAATTAGTATCAGTGAATTAATTTGCATAACTTTTAATGCAACCTCTGTCCCTCTGAATACTGATAAATCCTCAAATTTCATATAAGCAATTTCAACCTAAGAATACAAGGCATTTTATCAGCGTTATGGATATGAGATAAAATGGACACACTTTTGTGAGAGATTACAGGTTTTCTACAAACTGTGAATTTTGAAGGAAACTGCGAAACTATGATATATGTACCATGAAGGAGACTTGAATGAACACAAAAGTGTGTTTTTGAAACTATCGTCATTTTAAGTAATGCATTATGTAGGAAAAACTGGCGTTATGGATGTGACGGTTTCCGCGCTATGGATGTGGCGTGTCTGAACCAGTCCCGACAAACTACATAAAACACATAATTAAGTGAGTGAATTTTGATATGAAAAAAATTGAAATAGTAATCATGAAAACTAGCGATGAAATTATTGTTTCCTCAGTGCCCACTATGATCCACAGGAAGAATTAGGACAACAAGTCATTTAAAATATAAAAAGAAATTAACTTTTTTCTTTTACCGTCATCAATTTTGGTCCAGTGATTCCCCGGTTTCAGAAACACCAGGGAACATGAAACTTGGTGGCCCTCCCCTAAAATAACTAGCCCTACCTGAACCGTTGCACCCAAGATGACAAAATATTTATGGTATGTTAGTCTCAGGAGCCGCGCATTAACCTAACCCATACCCACTCATTTGTGATTTGCACATAAAGTACATGCACGCCAAGACGGTACACACGACATGCACACAGCGCGCATTAACACACACACACGGATGCACGACACACCAGTCGACACATACAGATTGCAGGCAAGCAATAATAATAATAATATCCGCAAACACATACAGACAGGCAAGCACACACACACACACTCCACCCACATGAATGCAGACACATAAACACACACACAGGGTGACGCGATACGCGATGTGGGCATGCAAAACACACTCACACACACACACACACACACATAAACACACACAACACAGGCACGCATATCACATTACATGCACACACACAGACACACACACAGACACACACACACACACTCTCTTATAAAACAAAAGCAACTCACATATGCACACACACTCATTTACATGCACATGAGTTGCAGGAGTAGGAGATGGAGACAAATTGACAAGCCAGAATATGCAGGACTGAGAGGCTGTCATATTCTTTAGGACCGGCTATCTTGGTACATCCCTAGTTTATTGCTGTCCTTCGCTCATGTTACTCTGTGGGTATTAGCCACAGAGGACCTGACACTTCAAATGCTGTCATATCGCCAATCACATTTAAAATTGAACTGTGTTAAGCAGGCGTGAGCGGCAGGCTGAACAGATCTGCAACAGAAGGAGGTTGCTATGTTAACTCCAGCTGCAAAGTCAATATCTTCACCAGCTAAC
Organism: Alosa alosa; assembly: GCF_017589495.1. Classification (NCBI taxonomy): domain Eukaryota; kingdom Metazoa; phylum Chordata; class Actinopteri; order Clupeiformes; family Clupeidae; genus Alosa; species Alosa alosa. The sequence continues at coordinate 27,897,375 of NC_063193.1, forward strand.
CACGATAATCCAGTTACTGTACAACATTAGTATGACAGTTACAGGAGATAATCGCTCAGATTTTCGTTATTAGGCCACTTGAAAATAAGCTATGGCTGAGCTAATTACTGGAGGTATTTTAATATTATGTTTGTTTTGCTAATGGTTAGGCAAGGAGCCTCCCTGTGGTTTTGATCAACCTAATAATCTTTGAAATGTCAGTTGGTCATCACGCTACATTGATATAAATCAGCTTTGCACAGACACTATGGACATTGTCGCATCAGCACTGTGTAGCATAAACTTTTCCTATAAAACGTTATGGATGTGACATGACCATGGAACTTGCTGACTTAAAAACAAAAGCCTTACAAACTTGTAAGGAGTTATGCTCTTAAAGGCAAGCTGAGCATAGACATTACTCTACCATTCCCTTGTCAATCTGGAATTTGTCAAATGACACAATTTGTTTGAACATTGGGTCCATTTATCCACTTTTGAAATATGTATAATATATTACCATGTGAAAATGTTGTTTCTGTATGGTTGCTACGATATTTATGATGTAAAGAGTGTCATTCTCCATCAAATTCAATCAGATCAGTTACAAATAATAAAATATAGACCTAATAAGACGTTAACAACAGTTCTATTTGCGTATGCACAACTTTTTTTTTCCATGGTAAGGATGACCTTTGCATGGAATTGCCCACCTACTGTATAGCACCTGGAGACATACTGCTATGTTATGACTAAAATGGAATTCCATTGAATCAAAGCATGGTTTCAAAAGTGGGTGGTTCACACACACACACACACACGCACGCATACGCCGCACACACACACATACACACACACACAAACGCCAGATTACCACGCAGACACAGTGTCTCCTTTTGAATGATTTAATTCCAAGTTCGCCCACGTGTGTTTATGAGAACAGCTGAACAATTTCATCAAATGGTCATTGTTTCTAAAGGTTGAAGGGGATTCATAACAGCATAAACTACACCAGACATTTAGTTTAGGCGTAATTACAAGAAAGTGAAATTTCTAAGAATTTGAACGGTTACCAGGAGATGTATTATAGTGTCATGGCTCAAAAAATGTAAACGCAATACAGCATTGACAGTGGGCTATTGTTCATGTACCAAAGTGATCCACTAACATCTATGCTTGAAATATATTGTAATACTGTGTTGTAGTGATGTCTGTACAGAATGAAGACGATATACAAAACCTACAAGTAGACAATAGGGCAACACACTTATCCTAAATGTCTTAAGTGTCTCATTATCCTAAAGTGTCTCAGAGTCTATTGCCAGTGTCTATTTCAGAAACTGATAGCCTACTTGTGGCACAATGGTTGAAAACTACAGTATCGTTTGACTTGTTGATCACTGGTGTGCCAAATCATGAGCACATTCTCTGCCTTGCAATCATTTAGCCATTATAAAACACACATTTTGCAAAACGCTAAACACAGCTCTTTATTCAAAACTTAAAACCATGTGCTGGGCGAATCCAAATCAAAACACAGACATATTTTCACGCTTTGAGTCACGGCTGTTTGTTACGTTTCAATGGAAAACAAAGGACTAAATAAGACAACGTTTTGCAATATTCAAATAGCCGGTGTGTTGTTATTACTAAAGCTATAGACTTGATCTTGAACCTGTATCCAATTTGATTTTTTTTTTTATATACCTGGGCAGTTCCAGCGTTATGGATTGGACTCATATTGGTAAACAAAATGCCTTAGAGTGGGCGCAAAATTAGTATCAGTGAATTAATTTGCATAACTTTTAATGCAACCTCTGTCCTCTGAATACTGATAAATCCTCAAATTTCATATAAGCAATTTCAACCTAAGAATACAAGGCATTTTATCAGCGTTATGGATATGAGATAAAATGGACACACTTTTGTGAGAGATTACAGGTTTTCTACAAACTGTGAATTTTGAAGGAAACTGCCGAAACTATGATATATGTACCATGAAGGAGACTTGAATGAACACAAAAGTGTGTTTTTGAAACTATCGTCCATTTTTAAGTAATGCATTATGTAGGAAAAACTGGCGTTATGGATGTGACGGTTTCACGTTATGGATGTGACGTGTCTGAACCAGTCCTCGACAAACTACATAAAACACATAATTAAGTAGTGAATTTTGATTTGAAAAAATTGAAATAGTAATCATGAAAAACTAGCGATGAAATTATTGTTTCCTCAGTGCCCACTATGATCCACAGGAAGAATTAGGACAACAAGTCATTTAAAATATAAAAAAGAAATTAACTTTTTTCTTTTACCGTCATCAATTTTGGTCAGTGATTCCCGGGTTTCAGAAACACCAGGGAACATGAAACTTGGTGGCCACTCCCCTAAATAACTAGCCCTACCTGAACCGTTGCACCCAAGATGACAAAATATTTATGGTATGTTAGTCTCAGGAGCCCGCATCAACCTAACCCATACCCACTCATTTGTGATTTGCACACATAAAGTACATGCATGCGCACATGCACACACGCACATGCACACATGCGCACACACACACACACGGATGCACGCACACACAGTCGCACACATACAGACAGGCAAGCACACACACACATAAACACATACAGACAGGCAAGCACACACACACACCCACCCACATGAATGCAGACACATAAACACACACACACAGGCACGCATACGCATGTGGGCATGCAAACACACTCACACACACACACACACACACATAAACACACAAACACAGGCACGCATACGCACATGCACACACACAGACACACACACAGACACACACACACACACACTCTCTTATAAACAAAAGCAAACTCACATATGCACACACTCATTTACATGCACATGAGTTGCAGGAGTAGGAGATGGAGACAAATTGACAAGCGAGAATATGCAGGACTGAGAGGCGGTCATATTTTGTACCGCTATGCGGTACATCTAGTTTATTGCTGTCCTTACTCATGTTACTCTGTGGGTATTAGCTACAGAGGACCTGACACTTCAAATGCTGTCATATCGCGTCACATTTAAAATTAAACTGTGTTAAGCAGACGTGAACGGCAGGCTGAACAGATCTGCAACAGAAGGAGGTTGCTATGTTAACTCCAGCTGCAAAGTCAGCCATCTTCACCAGCTAACACGATAATCCAGTTACTGTACAACATTAGTATGACAGTTACAGGAAGATAATCGCTCAGATTTTCGTTATTAGGCCACTTGAAAATAAGCTATGGCTAGGCTAATTACTGGAGGTATTTTAATATTATGTTTGTTTTGCTAATGGTTAGGCAAGGCCTCCCTGTGGTTTTGATCAACCTAATAATCTTTGAAATGTCAGCTGGTCATCACACTTTACATTGATATAAATCAGCTTTGCACAGACACTATGGACATTGTCGCATCAACACTGTATGTGTAGCATAAACTTTTCCTATAAAACGTTATGGATGTGACATGACCATGGAACTTGCTGACTTAAAAACAAAAGCCTTACAAACTTGTAAGGAGTTATGCTCTTAAAGGCAAGCTGAGCATAGACATTACTCTACCATTCCCTTGTCAATCTGGAATTTGTCAAATGACACAATTTGTTTGAACATTGGGTCCATTTATCCACTTTTGAAATATGTATAATATATTACCATGTGAAAAATGTTGTTTCTGTATGGTTGCACACGATATTTATGATGTAAAAAGAGTGTCATTCTCCATCAAATTCAATCAGATCAGTTACAAATAATAAAATATAGACCTAATAAGACGTTAACAACAGTTCTATTTATGTGATGCACAACTTTTTTTTTCCATGGTAAGGATGACCTTTGCATGGAATTGCCCACCTACTGTATAGCACCTGGAGACATACTGCTATGTTATGACTAAAATGGAATTCCATTGAATCAAAGCATGGTTTCAAAAGTGGGTGGTTGGAACTATCACAATCACTCTTTTGCCTTATATAGTGCCACCTAGTTGAAACAAAAAAAGCAAAAATGTGGCATGACATGGCTGACATGTTGCACAACATATTAAGTGATCATTATGACATCCTCATGCCAAGTTTCGTGGAATTCCATTCATGGGGCCATATATTAATGTATGTGTACATTCATGGGGCCATATATTAATGTATGTGTACATTCATGGGGCCAAATATTAATGTATGTGTACATTTACTGACTGTATGCCAATCGGCCAGTAGATGGTGGAGTTGAGCGAAGGGTTGCCAGTACTGATTACATTTCTACAAGCACGCAGACGCAGACGCACACACACACACACACACACACACACACACACACACACACACACACACACACACAAGCACGCAGACACACACACACACACACACACACAAAAACACACACACACAAGCATGCGTGAATGCACACACGCACAAAAACACATGCACACACACACACACACAAGCATGCGTGCATGCACACACGCTCAAAAACACACGCACAGACACACACAAACACACGCACACACACACACACACGCACACACACACACACACACACACAGAGACACATGCACACATATGCACAAACACATGCACAAGCACACACTCACACACACATACTCACACGCACGCACACACACACACATACACACACTCACACAAACGCACACACACACATGCAGACACACACACACACACATAAACACACACATCAAATTACAGACATGCACATACACACAAGCACACACACACACACGCTCACAAACGTACATAAACACACACACACACACACACATAAGAAACATAAAAGCAAACACACACACAAACTGATTTACATACACAAACGTTGCAAGAGTCGGCGATGGAGTAGGAGATGGAAACAAATTGTCAAGAGTGATTTATTTTGCAGAGAGAATATGCAGGACTGAGCGGCGTCATATTACAGTACATAGTACATCTAGTTTTGTGAGACATGCCTAAAATGTTGCAAATGCACATGGTGCATGTACAACACGTTGACCAGCAGTGTTTTTAGGAACACTGGACAGACATTATTTTGTGAAAGTTCCCCTGTGTCTATTTATACAATAAATGAATAAATGTACTCTGTGAATTGCACTTTTAACATTTCAACTGCAACATTAAGCCATTCATTAACTGATGTTAATTATTATCTATTATAAATATTATAACTCATTAATTTAACTATTTGAATAGTTGTATTTTCCATTTGATGCAAATGTATAGCATTGTGACGGCAGAGTTTCATTTTGCAGTATATTAAGTGTTCCAAATTTGATGTCTGTTGTTGTGTCCTTTGTGTAGTTTTGAAAACAAAATAAGACCTACATCCAGAATGTCTGTAAACACTTTTAATAAACTGTTAAAAGGTTGCTTGTTAGCTTGTTTCCCTCTGAAGTTTAGACCGCTGCCTTTTAAGGTGGTGGAACCTCATCCGATCTGTATACAGCATTTTTTCTTATGTGTAAATATTTTCCTAATGTGGCGGTGTATTGGTTCATTTTAGTGTAAGCATGCTTACTAAATCCTGATATCCTGCTGTGAAGGATACAATCTGAGTTTTTCATTGAGACAGAACATATGTCTCAACCTTCACCATGTTTGGGAGAAGGTCACACAGCTCAAGTTTAGTCAGATGTGCATTCAGTAATGTGGTCAGGGATGGGATGGGCAGATGGGCATTCAAGTACAAAATAGTATTTTGACATTTGTATTTTATTGGGTTGAAGAAAATGACTTTGCATTTTGTATCAAAATACTTTATAGGTGTGTATTTCTGTAGTTTGCACATATTTTCAAAACTCTGTGTCTATTTTTCAAACCTCTACACACAAAACCCACAATTACTCACACAGAATGCAAAATGCGTTAAATCTCCAGTAAAATGGCACACAACATTCAACATGTCATAAACACATCTCTACAGCAAACATTTGCCTCACATTATAAACACTTTTGTCATAATATGACATTTTGGATACATCATGTCTGTAACATCACACTGTTGCTTGTTTACATACATTTTCTGAAAGCGTGCCTTATACTCTCAGAACTCTACACACAAATCAAAAAACACACACACAATGTGCAAAACGCCTCAATTATCCTACAAAATGAAACTTTACATTCAACACAATGTTATTTCTTCTCAAAATGTAGAAACAGTTGAATGACGTGCTCAATGTAAGACATGATGAATAGAAAACACTTCTTCTCCATTCATCATAATGACTTGGGCCTTTTTTTGTTCAGCGTTACACTTACTTCAGACATTACATACATAAGTGTGTTGTAAAATATATGAGAATATTGTTTTTATACTCAGAACACACAAATACACTGTAACAAATATAGTTTATTTCCCCCCACAAAACAATGTACACAGTGTACATCCCAACCAACATAAAGTTGCACATACAGTGCTCTACATAAAACAATAACAGAAGAATTTACTGTTTACAGTTACAGTAAAAAAAAAAAAAAAAAAAAACTATGCTGCATCCTCTCTTCTGTTTCGGTCTGGCCACAGCACCTTATCATGGACATGGTTCAGGGGGTTGGTGCATTAGTTATATGTTGTGGTCATTGTGTCTCAAGTACCAGTTTTTGTGTGTAAAGTACACAAAAAATTTAGCAATAAGCCCCGAGAGAGCAATAAGCCACTCGAGTGCGTAGGTTACACTGATTCTACAACAGCTAAGGGGCGTTGTTAGGCACGACGCGCTAGCGGAGAATCAGTGTAACCTACGCACTCGAGTGGCTTATTGCTTTTCTAAAAGTATTGCTATAACTACCTGGCAAAGTTTCATAAAGTAAAGGCAAAGCAACGAGAAATGTAACGATTCATTCATAGATAATCATTCTTCCGCCAAGAAATATATTTCCTCTATCTGAATGGTTGCCAAGCAACATCAAGATGCAGCTACTTTAACTTTTGTATCAAGTTGTGGTAGTGCAGTAATATAGAACGAAATGCAGTCAAGGTGTATGTTTGTGCTGGATTTTACAACGGTATTGAACGTGATTCAGCGAATCACAATCAAGGACCGGAACTATCAGTTTTAGAAACTGTAGTAACTTAGGGACAAAAGACAAGTTTTATGTAAAGTCCATGTTTTGTAGAACAATATGCTAAAGTCCCATTAATTGTCATTTCAAAGTATCTTGTTATGAACATTTCAACCGTTTCAAGGAACAGATTAAGATGGTCTATCCTATAAAGTACTGTATATCTATTCATAGGCCTATACTAAGGCAATGATCAGGTGGTGTTCAGTAAATTAATGAGTGTTTGTACATTGAGGACTGAGTGTGAATAAGTGGCGAATAAGTATGGCAGTTGATAGGTTGTGTTTGAAAACCGAAATCAAGTTATTTCCTGTTAGATTTTTGTGTGTTACATGTAGGTAAAAAATTGTATGTGGTGTTTTGCAAAATGAGTTTTATATAATTGGTCAAACACTGAAAATTAGTGTATGGTTTTGCAGATTGTTGTGGGGCTATGATGTTTGGAAGACCTGTTTAGAAAATTGTGTGACAAGCAAAGTGTGTAAGCCAAATATTTTTTGTAAAACCAATACTTTTGATGATGTGATGACATCATAAAAAATGCACAACAATGAATGTAGCTTCTGACTGGTGCTGATTTAGTAATTTGCCCACATATGTGATCAGAATACTGAGATTCAGGAAGATTTATTTTACATTTTATTATTATTTGTTATAGCCTAATTATTTCAAATAAGTGTCCTGGGTTACGAGTCTGATGGCATGTCATGCTGCTCCATCCAGCACCTGGGTTTCTAATGTTTACTACAGTTTTTTTCAAATGCTTACACACTAAATCTTTGCTTGTCACACAATTTTCTAAACATGTCTTCCAAACATCATAACCCCACACCAAATCTGCAAAACCATACACTAATTCTCAGTGTTTGACTCAGTTTTCAATTGACTAAAACACATTTTGCAAAACACCACACACAATTTTCTACTTAACACACAAAAATCGAACAGGAAGTAACTTTTTATTTCATTTTTCAAACACAACCTATCAAAATGCCACACTAAATCACCAGTGCTTCACTCTCTCTCTTCACATGTGTAAACACTCATTACTTTACGGAACACCATCCAGTCATTGCCTTAGTCAACACACTTAGACAGACACACACACACACACACACACACACACACACATAAACACACACACACACACACACACACACTTTTCTTTGGAAAAAGCAAAGTAATTTGATAGTAGTCAGTCATTTCCATAGGCAAAATCAGCTTTTTCAGAACTCCATGTACATCTGGTGGTCATTGTATTTTGCTTTGCTTTGTTCTTGTTGGCTGTAAAATACTCTATTTGCAACAGCAAATTATTTTGGAAAAATCACTATATTTTGGTTTCAATATTGCTTGCATTTTTACTGTGTACTTCAACTTTTCTCTGTAGATACCGTAACTTTCACTCTTGTATGGAAATACATATAGCCTATGAAAGACAGAAGAGCATTAGGTTTTGAGCAACAGTGTGTACATGATGTATCCAAAATGTCATATTATGACAAAAGTGTTTGTAATGTGAGGCGAATGTTTGATTTAAAGATGTGTTTATGTCATTTTGCTGGAGATTTGAGGCATTTTGCATTTTGTGTGAGCAATTGTTGGTTTTGTGTGTGGAGTTTTGAAAAATAGACACAGAGTTTTGAAAACGTGTGTACAGTTGTAAACAGTTGTAAAAAACTGTATTTATAAGGGGCAGCCGTGGCCTACTGGTTAGTACATTTGCGAACGTAGCGTTATCAGCGCCATGGACAAACCGCAGATTGCGAACGCTGTGGTACGTGGTATTTATCAAACTTTCACTTCATCGGGTAATCTGCGCCTTTCTCCACCCCCTACCGCAATTTACGAACGTCCACAACTGAACGGTGTAGCCTACATACAAGCACAGTTGAATGAAGTTAACTGATGACAACATTAAAAAGAATCAAACATTAGCGATCATGAAATAATACAATACATGATAAGATGTCAACAAGCAGGGAGATAATGAAGATCAGTAGTTCTACTCAAACTACTTACGTACAGTAGGCTATGAAAGATTGGTCAAATCTAGCCAGTAGGAAAGTTGATGACGTGAAAGTGAAAGTAAGACATTCGAAAGGCCAACGAAAGTTAAGGTTGCTTTTGCTATAGTACAAGTGCGGCAGTTTTTGTACATACCGCAGAATACATAATTAGGCGCTCTTTACGCTTCCCCTCCCATCTCTTTACAGTAAACTCCCACTTTCCCCTGGATCCTCCCATGAATGCATATGCATGACACGGAAAAACGCAATTTGCCATTTTCAGCTCCCGCGACAGGCAGTCTGCACTTTTTCCTCAGTGCGGCCTGTTTGTACATACTTTGCCATGATTTTACGCGCACGTTGCAAAACAAATATGCCTGAAGTGGGCGCAAAAGCGTTAGTACATCTGGCCCTGATTGCCTAGTCACAGGCACGCTGGTGTCTTTCGCCTCTCTGTCTGACATGCTGTTTGAGTGTGGAACGCTTTGCATGAAAAATGTGCTATTTAAAAAAATATTTACTTACAATACACTCCCTCTCTCATACCAACCTCTAGTTTCTTGAGAACTTTACCCATGAGCTTCTTAACAACTTTAATCAGTAGAACACATGGAAACGGTTCCCCTGGAACATTGCTCAAAAAGTTGCCCCAGGTATCATCCATATCTGACCATTGCGTCAATATAACCCCATTTAGCGCTTACACACAGAAACCGTGTGACATTGCTTAGAGTACCTTTAATGTAACCGTGTGACATTGCTTAGAGTACCTTTAAATAGACACATATAGAAGGTTTACAAAGTGAGGCTCCCTTTCATGCTCCCTTTCAAAATACAAAAATACAGTATTTTAGTTTTGATACATGCTGTGGTTACTATATTTTGTAGTTTATTTTGATATACTTAAAATTAGGGTATTTGATATTTTATTTGAAAATACATTTTAATGTATTTTTGCCCATCCCTTAATGTGCTACAGGGCATGCGTGCATACAGTCGTGTAAGTGGAATAAAGTGTGTGTGTATGTGTGTGTGCAGCCATGTATGTGGTACAGTGTGTGTGTGTGTGTGTGTGTGTGTGTGTGCATCCTTAATGTGCTACAGGGCGTGCGTGCATACAGTCGTGTAAGTGAAATAAAGTGTGCGTGTATGTGTGTGTGTGTGTGTGCAGCCATGTATGTGGTACAGTGTGTGTGTGTGTGTGTGTGTGTGTGTGCGCATCCTTAATGTGCTACAGTGTGTGTGTGCATGTGGTGCAGTGTGTGTGTGTGTGTGTGTGTGTGTGTGTGTGTGTGTTTGTATGCATGCAGTCCTTTATGTGATACAGTGTGTGTGTATGCATGTATGTGGTACAGTGTGTGTGTGTGTGTGTGTGCGTGCATGCGTGCGTCTGTGTGTATGTGTGTTGTGTGTGTGTGTGTGTGTGTGTGGTGCTTCCAGCAAGTTTTCACATAGATCTCCGTTTCTCAAGGTCACCTAGAGTGTAGCGCTGTAGCTGCCTGGCTGCATTAAGCAGCTGGCTGTAGCAACTCGAGTTTAGTGACCTTAGTGACTTGAATTTGAATACCCCTGGAATGTGTATTTTCTTTGAAATTAAGTAAATGAAGCATTTAAAACATTTGTTTACAGGGAAGACGTGATTGCTGCGCTTCTGAAATAGGGGCGGTGATAGTGTTGTGGCTAAGGAGCTGGGATGACATGCACTTATCTGGAAAGATGTGGGTTCAACTTTTGAGCAAGGCACTTAACCCTGATTAATGAGTCTTTGAGGGCAATAGCCCTTGTAACATAATTGATTTATTACATGGCTCTTTAGAGTGCTACAGAAAGTTCCATACTTGGGCCTTCCCAACATTCGGAAGTCTGCTAAAACTATACAATTACCACTGCAAAGTATATAATGACCGCTGTCAACGGCAACTGGCTTTGTGCTTTTGATTCACATCTTTCATATAATTCCGCAAGTAGCCTGTTCGCTTATTGCAACAGAAGCTCATTGAAAGTGAAAGTCAGCAAGTAACACGTTGCCACGCAACACCTTAAACTGTCAAGTTCTATACTGTATGTGTGGCGAATTATTTATTTTGTCACTGTAAGCCACGAAACGATAACAAAATGTTTTTAAAAGACGCATTGTTTGAAGTTTCTTTTCTCGTTTTGGCAGGCTCCGTATAATAAGCGTGATAATGGCGCATCGGGATCCTGTTAGCCCTGTAGGGACTTATTTTCCGATAATTACCAGCAGACAATACATTATCCCTTACATATTGTATGTAAGTTGCTTTGGAGAAAAGTTTCTGCTAAATAAATAAATTAGACTTTAATGCACCGATTTAAGTTGCTGGTCTACGCTCCTGGATGTCCTAAAACAGGAAGTTTGAAAATGGGGTCAATAGGATCATTTCCAGACAGAACTGCAAAGCAAATTCAGTTTTTTGAAAGTTCGTCTGGGTTCACCCAGGCTATGTATTATGTAGGCTATGCTTTGTCAACACCAGAGGTGTAAATGTCCATTAAAGCGTTTGACAATTTAATTAATCCTTTTCCAAATTTTCCAGCCCCCCCCCCTTTTGAAGAATGACTAATATACCAATATCTGCTTGATATCTTTACATAATCTCCATTACATCCATAGTATATTTTACAGAAGTAGAAGGAAATTATATTGCAAGACTATATTTTCATCTCAATTTTTCAATTGTCCATATGGCCAGATGCGACCAAACCCTGACTTGAGGAGAACAATAAGGTGCTTCCACCATAAAAGTAGGCTTATGAAAGAGGAAGATTTAATTCGGCAATTGACACGAAAATACTGTTGGATGCAGATAACCCTATTTCAGCAGGTGACTGAAAAAAAAAAAAAACATACCATTAACATTAATAAATTAGTTGATTATTATGTTAGACATATTATATTTCAGTGCCTTCTTATTACTTTTAAGTCTAAGCATTTTCGTTTCTCATTCTTATGTGGCCATAAATGGCTCTCAGGAAACGTGCATAGAAATGGTTAAAGAGCGGCAAAATGGCAAAGCAGAGAATTTCTAGGCTACTGTAGTATGCTGTCTGCAGCGGGAAAGGGTTAAGCGTCACGTGGTGGCGGGTGATATTGTCACCCTGGCCATGAAGTGGGGGTATAAGAGTGTAATTTGAAGAAAGAACAAAGA